>NC_081400.1:4013314-4179058 GCF_030684315.1 Stegostoma tigrinum | reverse complement strand
AGCGCGTGTGTGCGCGGGAGAGTGAGAGAGAGAGTGTGCGTGCGCGGGAGAGTGAGAGATTGAGTGTGCGTGCGCGGGAGAGTGAGAGATTGAGTGTGCGTGCGCGGGAGAGTGAGAGATTGAGTGTGCGTGCGCGGGAGAGTGAGAGATTGAGTGTGCGTGCGCGGGAGAGTGAGAGAGAGAGTGTGCGTGCGCGGGAGAGTGAGAGAGAGAGCGTGCGTGCGCGGGAGAGAGAGAGAGAGAGAGAGAGCGTGCGTGCGCGGGAGAGTGAGAGAGAGAGAGAGAGCGTGCGTGTGCGGGAGAGTGAGAGAGAGAGAGAGTTTGCGGGAGAGAGAGCGCGTGCGTGTGCGGGAGAATGAGAGAGAGAGAGAGAGCGCGCGTGCGCGGGAGAGTGAGAGAGAGAGCGCGCGTGCGCGGGAGAGTGAGAGAGAGAGCGTGCGTGCGCGGGAGAGTGAGAGAGAGAGTGTGCGTGCGCGGGAGAGTGAGAGAGAGAGTGTGCGTGCGCGGGAGAGTGAGAGAGAGAGTGTGCGTGCGCGGGAGAGTGAGAGAGAGAGTGTGCGTGCGCGGGAGAGTGAGAGAGAGAGTGTGCGTGCGCGGGAGAGTGAGAGAGAGAGTGTGCGTGCGCGGGAGAGTGAGAGTGCGCGTGCGCGGGAGAGTGGGAGAGAGAGTGTGCGTGCGCGGGAGAGTGGGAGAGAGAGTGTGCGTGCGCGGGAGAGTGAGAGAGAGAGTGTGCGTGCGCGGGAGAGTGAGAGAGAGAGTGTGCGTGCGCGGGAGAGTGAGAGAGAGAGTGTGCGTGCGCGGGAGAGTGAGAGAGAGAGTGCGCGGGAGAGTGAGAGAGAGAGTGTGCGTGCGCGGGAGAGTGGGAGAGAGAGTGTGCGTGCGCGGGAGAGAGAGTGTGCGTGCACGGGAGAGTGGGAGAGAGAGAGAGAGCGTGCGTGTGCGGGAGAGTGAGAGAGAGAGAGAGAGCGCGTGCGTGTGCGGGAGAATGAGAGAGAGAGAGAGTTTGCGGGAGAGAGAGCGCGTGCGTGTGCGGGAGAATGAGAGAGAGAGTGTGCGTGCGCGGGAGAGTGGGAGAGAGAGTGTGCGTGCGCGGGAGAGTGGGAGAGAGAGTGTGCGTGCGCGGGAGAGTGGGAGAGAGAGTGTGCGTGCGCGGGAGAGTGGGAGAGAGAGTGTGCGTGCGCGGGAGAGTGGGAGAGAGAGTGCGCGGGAGAGTGGGAGAGCGAGTGCGCGTGCGCGGGAGAGTGGGAGAGAGAGTGCGCGTGCGCGGGAGAGTGGGAGAGCGAGTGCGCGGGAGAGTGGGAGAGAGAGTGCGCGTGCGCGGGAGAGTGGGAGAGAGAGTGCGCGGGAGAGTGGGAGAGAGAGTGCGCGGGAGGGAGAGAGGGTGCGCGTGAGAGTGAGAGAGGGAGAGAGGGTGCGCGGGAGAGTGAGAGAGAGCGCGCGCGTGCGTGCGCGGGAGAGTGAGAGAGAGAGAGAGTGTGTGCGTGTGCGGGAGAGAGAGAGAGTGTGTGCGTGTGCGGGAGAGAGAGAGAGTGTGTGCGTGTGCGGGAGAGAGAGAGAGAGAGTGTGTGCGTGTGCGGGAGAGAGAGAGAGAGAGTGTGTGCGTGTGCGGGAGAGTGAGAGAGAGAGAGAGAGTGTGTGCGTGAGAGAGAGAGAGAGAGAGAGAGAGTGTGCGTGAGAGAGACAGAGTGTGTGTGTGCGCGCGGGAGAGTGAGAGAGAGAGTGAGTGTGTGTGCGCGAGAGAGTGAGAGTGAGAGAGAGAGAGAGTGTCTGCGTGAGATTGAGAGAGAGAGAGTGTGTGTGTGTGCGGGAGAGAGAGAGAGTGAGTGTGTGTGTGCGGGAGAGTGAGACACAGAGAGTGTGTGTGTGCGTGAGAGAGACAGAGAGTGTGTGTGTGCGTGAGAGAGAGTGTGTGTGCGCGGGAGAGTGAGTGAGAGAGTGTGTGTGTGCGGGAGAGTGAGAGAGAGTGTGTGTGCGGGAGAGTGAGAGAGAGTGTGTGTGTGCGGGAGTGAGAGAGAGTGTGTGTGTGCGGGAGAGTGAGAGAGAGTGTGTGTGTGCGGGAGAGAGAGAGTGTGCGTGCGGGAGGGAGCGAGAGAGAGAGAGCGTGTGCGCGAGAGGGAGGGAGCGCGTGAGTGTGTATTTGTGTGTGTGTGAGTGTGAGAGTGTATTTGTGTGTGTGTGTGTACTGTTCCTGAACCCCCCCCCGAGTGTTTATGTAAACTGTTTACCCCTACCACACCCTTCCCCGTGTGTGAATGTACACTGTCTCCCCCCTCCTCCACACCCATCCCCGTGTGTGAATGTACACTGTCTCCCCCCTCCTCCACCCCCTACCCCGTGTGTGAATGTACACTGTCTCCCCCCTCCTCCACCCCCTACCCCGTGTGTGAATGTACACTGTCCCCCCCCTCCTCCACCCCCTACCCCGTGTGTGAATGTACACTGTCCCCCCCCTCCTCCACACCCTTCCCCGTGTGTGAATGTACACTGTCTCCCCCCTCCTCCACACCCTTCCCCGTGTGTGAATGTACACTGTCCCCCAGTACACGATTGTACCAATTGGGAAGCCCATGTTCACGGTCTGCTGTGTATGGATTGGAACTTTGTGTACTTCCTCCGACCCCTGTATTCCTCTCCATTTCCCCCACAACCCTCAGATCTCTGCTATTTCGATTCCAGCCTCTCGCGCCATCCCGATTCCTCCGCCGTCCCACCCTTAGCACTGTGCTTTCTGCTGGAAATTCTCTCTGTCCTTCTCTTCAAAGCCCATCTCTTGTTGTTTTTGGTTCTTTGGCACTGAGCCATGAGAGGAGGTCCTCGGGCAGTTGGTGCTTTCAGAGTGGTCAGAACAATAGTCCTTGATATATCGGGCGTAGACAACAGCTGATACAAGTGAGTTGCAAGGACTCAGTGTTCTCCAAGCAATTTCACAGGCTGTTCTCTGGGAGCTTAGGGGGAGGGTTGTGACCTCGTACAGCACGATACAGAACAGAGTCACAAACACTTTGTCTCTGGTGGTTTGTGTAGTCTCTGTGATGAGACTGTTTTGGGGGTGTTTTAAACGGGGACCCTGGGTTTGGATCTAAGAGTTCTCAAATGGTACAGAGGTACTTGCGTTCCATCCATCTAAACACACGTAAACTTGCTTCAGTGCTTTCAGAGTTCCCGCAGGGTGCTGAGAAACACTGGGGATCTGCAGAAGTTACTCAGGCTAATGTCCTGGGTGCAAAAACACCGTTTCTTCAACATAAGGTCGAAGGTCGGACGTGTTTGGCAGTGACTGCCCAGTGTTCACCATTTGTGACTCCTCAGATACTGAAGCATCCCATGTACAAATGCAGCAAGACATCCAGAATTGGGTTGCCAAAGCCACAGAAATGTCAGACAATGACCCATCTCCAACAAGAGAGAATCCAACCGTTGCCCCTTAACGTTCGATGACATTACCATCACTGAATCCCCTCCTCCACTATCGCCATTCTGTGAGTTACCAGAGTGTATAAACTCAACTAGGCCAGCCACTGTGGTTACAAGAACAGATCAGAGGCTGGTAATCCTGCAGCAAGTAACTCACTTCCTGACTCCTGAAAGCCCATCCATTATCCACAAGACAGACATCAGGAGTGTGATGGAATTCCCCGCATTTGCTCATGGCAGCTCCAGCAACACTCAAACTTGACAATTTTGGGGCCTTCTTGTGTTGCAGAGATAGTGTCCCGACCCCCGGAAGGCCGGGGTTCAAGTCTCACCTAATTCAGAGGTGTTTATAGTGTCGCTGAACCAGTTGATTAGAAAATAAGTTAAATATTTTAAAAACCTAGGATTGATTGGCACCACATCTGTTCCCTCCATCACCCATACTCAGTCACAGCAGGGTGTACCATCTACAAGATGCATTGCAGCAATGCACCAAGGCTCCTTAAACAGCACCTGCCAAACCCAGGACCTTTTCATTCATTCGTTGTCTGTACCTCTCAGATGAGGATGACTCTCCTCCACTCTCTGTGTGAGTCTGTATGTAGCTGCTCCCCCTAAAAAACAAGGGCAAGGTGATCCGCAAGTTCCTGTCTGAGCCTGTCTCGATCCTGACTGGGGAGTATGTTGTCCGTTCCTTCACTGTTGCAGGGTCCTCCCATTGTAACCTCTACATTCTGTATCCCTTTGGCCCTGCAGATTTTCCTACTTTTAAGTTTTTCTCCCATTTCCCCTCGTTTGCTGGTTCCCATTCAATCTGTTTCCAGTGCCCTTTCAGGCTCACGTTCCAGATTACATCAAACCAAAAAATCCCCCACTCCTCATCCTGACTTCTGTTGATTCTCTTTAATCTCTGTATCTTGTGTCTGCCCCTTCTGCCGGAGGAAGCTGCCAGAATCCAGATCAGGTTGGACAAGTGCTGATTCCATCACCTCCCCGACTGGCTGGGAGAATCGGTGGCTTTTGGGACAGCCCACTGCATGAGAATCTGCAAACCAGCTGCACAGAGGGGCTGATAAACTCTCTGTTGCAGGACAGGATCAGGGGCCTGAATGGGCCTCCCCACTCCTGTTCTGGAGGTGGGAGGAACCTGCCAGCCTTTCTGTACAGGTTCGGTGGGGGTTTGACAGGAGTTGTGAAGCAAGATTCATTTGTCATTCTTGTTTCTTTCCCTACTCTGACTCCCGTCCTTCCTGTTCTGGTCACAGTGTTGACAACAGCGAGTACATGAGGAATGGGGATTTCCTGCCGACCAGACTGCAAGCTCAACAAGATGCTGTCAACATCGTCTGTCACTCCAAAACGCGGAGCAACCCAGAGAACAACGTGGGGCTCATTACACTCGCCAAGTGAGTGAGGCTTTCGTGTGCGCCCGTCCATTCCTTTCACCCTTCCTCTCCTCTTGCTATCCCTAAACCCCTGTGTCCTGTACTTGCACACTCCTCTTGCATTCTCCCTTCCCATAGATGGGCCACCCCTCCTCCTCCCTGTCATGGTCTTCCCCACTCCGTTTCAGGCTGTTTCTGATGTGGTTGCAGAACCCCACTTCTAGCCCTAACCCCTCCTGCAGTTTCAGCCGCTGGTGGTGCTCACGATTATTATGGCGGAGCTTTGATGTTCCTCAACCAGCAAAAGGACCTTTTACTAAGTGCAGTTGCTGTTCTACTGTCGGGACGCAGATGCTCAGCAAGTTCCGACAAACAGCAATATGACAGTGACCGGGTGGTCTGTCTTTTAGAAGGATGGGGCAGCACGGTGCTGCCTCAGAACTGACAGTGCGGCACTCCCTCAGCGTTGACCCTCCAGTGGTGGTGTTCACTAGTTGTGTGGTCCTCAATCTAATGATGTATAGCCCAATTCCCCCTCTGCGCTCCCCACTTCAGCCCATCTTTCCCAGCATCCTCTCTGTCTTTCAGCCGTTGTCCGCCCACCCTTCGACTTGCCCGGGTTTGAGCGTCGGTGTTGCTGCAGCCTGAGTGATTGTATTTGTAATTCTGATTTTGTTTTCTCTCTCTCTCTCTCTCTCTCTCACACTCTCTCTCTGTCTCCGTCTCCCTGGCTGTAGTAACTGTGAGGTGCTCACCACTCTGACCCCCGACACAGGTCGCATTCTCTCCAAGCTTCACGCTGTCCAGCCCACAGGCAAAATCAGCTTCTGCACTGGCATCCGGGTCGCACATGTGAGTGAGAATTTACCCCACCCCCCTTCCCCAAAGACAGACCTGCATTTGGCCAGCGCCTGGCGCAGCCTTCAGGGCGTGAGAGACGTGGAACTTGTGGCCACCAGTCTGCGCACTGTAAGATCCCACAAACCACAATGACTGGCTGGATTCTGATCAATTGATAATGTTGCGTCCACCGGGAATGGTGAGAACAGTTTGGGGAGGGTGCAGGGCGGGCTGGGAGCGGTGTAGACTCACTGCCACTGGGAGTGGCTGATAGTGGTGACGTTTTGAAGGACGGGGTGTTGGGAGGGTGGGGGAGAAAAGTGGTGGGGGGAAGGAATGTAGCCAGAGCTGACCAGCGGGGAGGGAAAGGACTTGTGTGAGACAGAGCAGGACAGAGGGACCATGTGGCCCAGTTAATTCTGTCGAAATGTCATTCCATTCTCTAGCTGGCACTTAAACACCGCCAGGGAAAGAACCACAAAACCCGAATCATCGTGTTCGTCGGGAGCCCTGTGGAGGATAATGAGAAGGACGTGAGTAGACCTGAAGCTTGTCCCGTTGTGGCACCGACCTACCCAGCCCTCCTCGGTTTACACTCCCCTCTCGTGTCCCTTCATGTACTGGAACGGTACAATCTCGAATTGGGTGCATGATTATTAACAGGAAGACTCGGCTGCTCTCTCTCGCCCTTTCCTAGCAGGGTCCTGGTTTCAGGAAGTAAGCTGGGAGGCTTGTACTTGTTGAACGTCAGCCCATGCTTCAGCGTCCCGTCGTTGGGGCTGACCCTCTGCCAGAGACCAAGCCCATAACCCAGGGCCGCGGTCTCTTCCCCCAGCAGTGAGAGAGCGCTGCCGACTGGATGAGCCATTAAACTGAAGCCCTGCCTTCCTGTCCTGGGGCTGCTCATTCTTAGTCCCAGGACTGTTTCTGTCTCTGAATAAACAGACTACCTGCTTAATCGCAAGAATTTGCTAAAACGTGCTAGCGAAGTTTCCCAATGATGCGAATGCCAAACCTGCAGTCCCCGCCCCTCCCAGTTGGAGCCCGCCCACTATCCAATTTGATTTCGATTTTATAGTTGCATGTAGTCAAGTACAAGAGTACGGTGAAAACTGTATAATGTCGTCACGGAAGGCACCATCTTCCCATGTGGTGTAAATTAATGTTCCCTTTTGAGATTTGGCATTCTTGTCAAATTGTGTCCTGATGTGCCTGAGGCCAAGTGTTCCGCTGGTATATTAGGGAGATCTCTGTGTCCGAATCCTGGAGTATGCCTGACCCAGACTGGAAGAAGTAGGAGCAGGAGTAGGCCAGTCAGCCCCTCAGTGATGCTGCACCATTCACTGGCGTTAAAATATGGGGCAGCTGCCCTGGTTCCTGTGAGTGTCATCTGTCGTGGCCCTTCAATATTTTTTTTTCTCTCCCTCTGTCTGTCTGTGGCAGTTGGTGAAACTAGCCAAGAGGCTGAAAAAAGAGAAAGTGAATGTGGATATCGTGAACTTTGGAGAGGAGGTGAGTGGTGGCAGAGAGTTTTGGGGAGGTGGCGGTGCTGGGGGCGGGTGGTGGGGGGAGATGTGGTTGAACTTGGTCGACGTGTCGTTCAGGTTGTGTGAGGGACCAAGTTGTGGCTACGTTGACCGATGGGCATTGCGTGGGGATTGCTGAGGACTGGGCGGTGTCCAGGCTCAGGGATGGAAGAACCTGGGAATGCAGCGTCTCTCCCTATCTACGCTCATCTAATTTTGCCTTCAAGGATATCTCCTCATTCCCAATGCATGTTGGCAGCCATGCCTACAGATGCCTGGGAAGCTGCAAGTTCAGCAGTTCCCTCCTTAGATCTCTGAGCCTCTTTTGTTGTTTCAAACAGTTCTTAAAGCTAATCTTGCCAACCGAGCTGTTGCAGTCCAGTCCCGCGTGTCTCTTGAGTGTGGTCTGACGTTGCATTCTGTGACAGTGCTCTCGGTCTGCACCTTGGCAATGTTTCTGTGTGATTGGTGGGGGGGTGGAGTTGGATTTGCTGCGTGGGGTTTGCTGGTCAGGTCTGACGAGCTGATTAGTTTCTGTTAACCCACCATACTGCCACTGCCTTCAGGAAGCCAACACTGAGAAGCTGACTGCCTTCATCGATGCACTGAATGGGAAGGACGGAACAGGCTCCCACCTGGTGACGGTTCCCCCCGGACCCAGCCTGGCAGACGCTCTCATCAGCTCCCCGATCCTGGCTGGGGAGGGCGGTACCATGCTGGGGCTTGGGGCCAGTGACTTCGAGTTCGGAGTGGATCCCAGCGCAGACCCTGAACTGGCCCTGGTGAGGAGCAGGCGTGTATTTTTCCTGTCACTGCTGTGGGAGGGTGGGCTCTGTGGGAGGGTCACTAAGGGGAAACTCTTGTGTGATTTTTGCACGGCTCGGTTTTACTGACAGAGTGAGCTAATTGCAGGTTTCTCACTCCCTCCGACTCTCCACAGGCTCTCCGAGTGTCGATGGAGGAGCAGAGACAACGTCAGGAAGAGGAGGCCAGGCGAGCTGCAGCAGCATCTGCTGTGGAAGCAGGCGTAGTAACTCCGATGAATGACGGTGTGAATTTGACCCAGTACCACGCTATCACCAAGACATTGTCCTCGGCCTTCAGACTCCTGTCCATTTCCTGTCAGAGCCCCCGAGTCTTCATTCTTGGTTGGCCCATCCGAAATATCTGCATGTGTCCATATGCTATTGAACCACACGAGGCAGCCTGGCTGCTGCTCATTCCCAAACTAACTAATTACGGAAACAAATGCCCCTTTGAAAAGTGCTCTCTGAGTTGATTGCCTTGCTATTTGCTGGTAGATCCTTCCTGAGCTCCTGGCACTGATGTTTAATTGCCACAATGGTAGGGGTTTGGGTTCACCTTGACTGGCTGCGAGATGGGTGCTCAGCCTGTGTCCCAACAATTTGTGTGTGTCCTGCTGCCAAACCCAAAGACTCCCAGTCGCTGAAAATTGATCAGGACGCACAGGTCTGTGCGCTCAGTCTATCCTAACGCCTCTGCACCATTCTCACTCTCCCCTGCTTTACTTATTTCTCTTCCTGTGTCCCCATCGTTTCCTCTCCACCCCTACTTTATCCTTCCTTCCCCCTTCTTTGTCACTGAATTTTCCTAACTCCATCAGTTCCCTCTACCACTCCCCCTCTACCCCAGTTTTCACACTTGCTCGTTCTTCTTTGCCATTCTCCCTATTGGTTTTACCTATCAGTTTTATCACTGTCTTACTCCCCTGTACCTCTCACTATGCCCACCCTCCCGCAACGTTCTGTTGTCTGCCTGGCCCTCTGTATGGTTTATCAATCACCAGTCTCTTGCCTTTAGCACATCTGTACGTTTGTGAGTGTTGGGTGCTGAGGATACACTGTCTGTTGTTTTCTTTCCCCCAGAGCCAGACGACGTGCTGCTGAAGATGTCCATGAGCCAGCCAGAGACTGTGGGGACTGGGTTGCCTGATTTCAGCAGCATGTCTGAAGAAGAGCAGATGGCCTATGCCATGCAGATGTCACTTCAGGCCGCAGGTACTCCCTGCAGTGCACTGTGCCGAGAGCTGTAAGCAGGACAGAAAATGTCAGTATGTGCTTCTGATCAGCGAATTCACGTTGTTCTCTCCTTCTTATTTAGAGTTTGGGAGCTCTGAGGGTCTGTCCGCCATGGAAACTGGCACAGCCATGGACACGTCTGAGGCTTCAGCCAAGGTAAGTCTGTGCTACCTTCCCAAACCACTGCCCCCCCCCCCCCGACTCACCAGGTTCTCTTCTCCTGTTTGTCTCACACGCGGTTTCTCTCCCTCGCAACCCCAATCTCAACACAATAGGTCTTAGCACAAAGAACAAAGAAAATTACAGCACACGAACAGGCCCTTCGGCCCTCCAAGCCTGTGCCGATCGAGATCCTCTGTCTCACCTGTCATCTATTTTCTAACGGTCTGTGTCCATTTGCTCCCTGCCCATCCGGGACCTGTGAGAGCTAGACCGTACCTGTTCAGGCTGCTTCTGCTGATCCAGCTTCTTTTTTGACATAAAAAAACCCCAAGGCCTCACAAGTCATTTATCTTCTCATAGACTGCTTGGCAGTTGCTTCCTCCACCATCGTTCTCTGAAAGTAACTAAGACAAAGCACATGTCTTAAAGCTACAAAATGTCCGGTGTCTCTGGGCTGCAGGGATCAGGAGCTGGATCCTATTCCCTGGTCTAACAACCAAGGGTTACCTGGCCAAAGGTCCTTCCCCAGTGCCTGGGCCTCCTGGGTGGAATCCTCCTGCAATTGTAGCTACAGTTGGGCTGCTGAGGTATTGCATGTGATTCTTTCGAAGTTGAAAACTTGCACTCTTTCTCTTTCCACACCCACCCCGTCCTTTTACTGGCGATTTCCGTACCAATAGGAGGAAGACAACTACGATGTGATGGAAGACCCGGAGTTCCTGCAGAGCGTGTTGGAGAACCTGCCTGGCGTTGACCCAAACAACGAGGCCATTCGGAACGCCATGGGCTCCCTACAGTCGCAGACCTCAAAGGATAACAAGAAGGAGAATGAGGAGGAGAGGAAGTAGAGCTGGGTTGTCCCAGTTGATGTGAATGGAGAATTCTGTCCATACAGTGATCTGCATGTTGCTGCTCCAGACAAACTGGCCTTACAATACGATGAATATCACATTCTTTAGCAGTGGTTATTGGCTGCAAGCAGTAAAACATTGCGCGTGAAAATCTCTATCTCTTGACCCTGGTTGGTAGCACGGTGTGAGTTTTTTGCTTTGGAAACAGGACATTAATAAAATACACAAAGACCTCAGTTGTACTTCGAATTTAATTTGAGTCTGTAACTGAGTCCCTGTGTATGTGGCTGCACAGACATATCACTGAGAAGGGGTTGCTCAGTGTGACATTGCTCCGTTCTAGCCTTCTCATTGTTGGGAGATAATGGTCCTTCTTGTGTATAACTAGTTATAATCAAACTGTTCAGACATGCAGTGCTGCGTAATAAAAACTGAAAGGACTGTGGATGCTGGAAGTCACAAACAAAAACGCAAATACCTGGAAAAGTTCAGCAGCATCATTGGAGAGAAGTCCACGTAAACAGTTCAGGTTCAGCAACCCTTCCTCAGGACTGATGCATGTCCGGGCCAGGTGGGACTTCAGCCTAGGCCTTCTGGCCCAGATATTGGGATACTTCCACTGAACCACAAGAGCTCTCATATTGGGGTTTACCCTTTGTTTTGAGTACTGCTACAGAGATTACTATGGGAAAGAGGTGCCGGTGGCAGCCTATTTAGTAAGCAGATACGGTAACCACTTGCAAGTGATGCCAACCATGTGATACACAGGATTAGAAGCTGACCAAACCTCACTGTCTCTTAAAACATCTCCGTTTGTGTGCGTGTAAGAGAAGGGCAGGTTAAACTGGGGAATGAAATCATTGGTGTTAATGGCACAAGGATAGAACGAAACCACCGACCAATGCTCGCAAGTGCTGATCTTGGTTAAGCCACCAGAGGGAGACATTTCCCCCCCCTGCCCTCAAGCCAGGGAGCGATTGCAGTCTGAGACAGGTACCAATGCTTCTATTGAACAAGGGCTCCGGAAAGGAAGACCTGGAAGGCCTTCCTGCTTTCAAGGGTCAATGAGATAAGAAGTCACAGGCTGCTGAGTCAGAAACTTGTGACTCTGTGACCCTTTCCAGAGAGAGGCTCATGTTCTCATGCAGTGCCAAAGGGAGCGGCACACGATCAGGCATCTAGTTTGGGGCAACGAAGATGTGATATAAACAGAACGCTTTAGAAATGGGTGCTATTGATATTGCTATTTCTGGAGCAGGCCAACATTCTTCGCCCATCCCATGGTGCCCTTGAGATGGTGGTGGTGACCTGCTGCCTTGAACTGCAGTTCACTAAAGATGGTGCATCCACAGTGTTGTTAGAGAGAGGGCCAGGATTTTGACCCAGTGACATTAAAAGAATGGTGAAATAATTCCAAGCTGGGACGGTTATCTGAAAGGCAAATTGGGTTATTGGCAGGAGGGAGGGAGCGGAATGGCAAGAAGTGAATTGGTCATTCACAGACAGTGTACAAACATGAGGGGCAGGACAGCTGTTTTCGGTGCTGTGACCCCTCTGCGATTCTGTAAATGTAGAAAGGACAGCAGATCAAATACCTCAGCTCCTGTGGAGAAGTTGGGATTGGAGAAAGACAGATTAAATTTCGACAGACTGAATAACTGGCAGGAAGGTGAAGCACGAGGGAGATGTTGAAATGTTTGTTTTGATGTCACGAGTTGTGGTCTAGAACTCACTGCCTTGAAAGGGTGGTGAGAACAGATTCAACAGGAACTTTCAAAACTAGATACTTGAAGGAGAACGGCTTGTTTTACCCGAGTCAGCTTTCAAAAAGAGCTCCTCTATATATCCCATTCTCCCACTGCTCTCTTTCCACAGCGCTGTAATTTTGTACCCTGTTAGTTAAATATTAATGGGAGCTTTCTAAGTGCAAATTAGCTGCTGTGTTTCCTATTTCACAGCACTGTGAACATTAGCTGTAAAGTGTTTTGGGATATGTCATGAAGTGCAATTTCTTTTCAGTGACTCAGTGGTTCGCACTGCCACCTCATAGCACCAAAAACCCAGGGTTTGATCCCACCCTTAGGCAACTGTTCTCCTCCTGTGTCTGTTTCCTTCCACAGTCCAAAGATGTGTAGGTTAGGATGGACTGGCTATGCTGAATTGTCCATTGTGTCCAGGTTAGGTCAATTAGTGATGGGAAAAGCAAGGTTACAGGGATAGATAGGGTAGGGGTGTGAGAATAGGTGGGATATTCTTCAGAGAGGTGGTGTGGACTTGATGATCCGAATACATTCTATGGTTCTTTCCATGATAATTGGGCTCCTTGTTCCTCACAGAGGAGTACAGCTCCATCGGCAACAGAGAGAATGGGAAACACAACCAGACTGGAAAGGCACAAAAACAGAAGTTGCTGGCAAAGCTCAGCAGGTCTGGCAGCATGTGTGGAGAGAGAAAGCAGAGTTAATGTTTCGGGTTGAGTGACCCTTCCTCAGAACTCTGATTTCTCTCCACAGATGGTGCCTGACTTGCTGAGCTTTTCCAACAACTTATACTGACAGGAAAGGCTTTGTGCTTCAATATTTCCAGGCAAATCTAGGTCTGTTTTGCCGAAAAATGCTCATGGGTCTGAGGGGCATAGATTGGGAGACTATTTCCCCCTCCATCTGTAATAAACTGGTCAATAACTAAAGGGTTTTAAAGGTAAGAAGCAGAGATTCTGCGAGGACTTGAAGAAAATAATTTTCACCCAAAAAGGGTTGTGAATTTGCAACTTGCTGCCTGAAAGAATGGTGGAGCCAGAAACCATCACAACATTTCAGATGTGTTTTAGATGAACACTTGAAAAGCCATGAATACAAGGCCCAGTGATGGAAAATGAGATAGAATATAGTTTTTTTTTTAAAAAAAACTTGGAAGAACTGCAGATGCTGGAAATCTGAAAGAAAAACAAATTGCTGGAAAATTTCAGCAGGTCTGGCAAAATCTGTGAAGAGTCAGAGTCCTCCAGCACTGAAACAGATCGTTCAGTCCAAGCCACACATAATCCTAACTGCTTGCGCTTGCCCCAAATTCCTCCAAACACGACTTATTCATGTACCTATCCAAATGTCTTTTAAACATTGTAATTCTACCCGCATTCACCACGTCCTCAGGAAGTTCATTCCACGCACGGACCACCCTCTGTGTAAAAAAAAATTGCCCTTTTTTTTTTAAATCTCTCTCCTCTCACCTTAAAAATGTAACCCCCTAGTTTTGAAATCACCCCTTCCTAGGGAATGGACAACTCCCAGTAGCTATATATACCTCTCATTAGATCTCTGTAAATCCCCTCTGAACCCTCTCCAGTTTAATAATATCCTTCCTGTATCTGGGTGACCAGAACCAAATACACAGTACTCCGGAAAAGGCCTCACCAACCTCAACATGACTTCCCAACTCCTATCCTCAGAGACTGAGCAATGAAGGCAAGCATGACAACCACCCTGTCTATATGTGACACAAACTTGAAAGAATTATATACGTGTGCCCCTAGGAGCCTCTGTTCTATAACACTAACCAAAACCCTACCATTAATTGTATAAGCCCTACCCTCGTTTGTTGTACCAAAAGGCACTTATCCAGATTGAACTCCATCTGCCATTTTTCAGTCCGTTGACTCAATTAATCAAGATCCTTTTTGTAATCTTAGAAAACCTTCTTCACTGTCTATAATGCCATTTGATGTTATCCACAAACTTAGTAACCATGCCTTCTAAATTCTCATCCAAATCATGTATATAAATGACAAACAAAAGAGGACCCAGAACCAATGCTTATGGAACAAGGGTTGTCACAGGCCTCCAGTCTGCAAGGCAACCCTCCACCACCACGCTCTGTCTCCTGTTGTTAAGCCAATTATATGTCCAACTGGCAAACTCACCCTTAATCTTGTGACCTAACTTCACTAATTAGTCCACTGTGTGGAACCTTTTTGAAGGCTTTACTAAAGTCTAAATAAACAACATCTACTGCTCTGCCTTAATCAATCTTTTTGGTAACTTCCTCAAAAAACTGAATCAAGTTTGTGAGACATGGTTTTCCTCACAAAATAATGCTGACTATCCCTAAGCAATTTTTGCCTCCCTGAATGTTCATTAGTCCTACCTTTTATAATCACCTACAACAGAAGTCAGACTCAGATATCTTTAGTTCCCCAGTTTCTCCTTACAAACATTCTCAAACGAAAATACAACAGCAGGCACCCCACCCATGGTTATAGATGATAAATATTTTTGCAGGGGGTCTCACAATTTCCTTCCAACAACATTCTGGGATACATTAGATGAGATCCTGGAGATTTATCTACCTTTATGTTCTCTAACATCTTCTGGAGAGAAAGCAAAGTTTAACGGTTCCAGTCCGTTTCTGAAGAATCCAAAACATAGGTGTCAGTATTGAAACCAGACATTCACCCTGCTTTTCTCTCCAAAGACCTGCTGAGCTTTTCCAGTAATTTCTTTTTTGTGCCCCCGACCGAAACATGGTGGATACTCCGGTGTGGCTCAGCAACACGTGTAATCATTGATAATAAAATGTGAGGCTGGATGAACACAGCAGGCCAAGCAGCATCCCAGGAGCACAAAAGCTGACGTTTCGGGCCTAGACCCTTCATCAGAGAGGGGGATGGGGGGAGGGAACTGGAATAAATAGGGAGAGAGGGGGAGGCTTGCCTGCACCCCACCGAAAAGAAGAGTAACTTATTCAAATTATAGCATTTGGTTTTGAAAAGAACAATTTCTCATTCATTCCGACTTTGAAGGTCCTTAAGTTCCGGGAGGGACAGAGCGAGGGGGTGGAGTTAGTGAGCGCTTGCGCAGTGCTGCCGGAATGTATCAAACTGTGGCTATGTATCAATTGTGAAGGGCCGCGTTGAAATTGACTGGACATGGAGCCTTTCCTTAGGGGCTGTATAACCACTTTGGAGGTGAGTCTGGCTGGGTAAGAGTGTGTGTCCTTGTTTCGGGAAAGTGGGCAGCTACTCTTACACTACTGTCATACGTTTCGCTCCTGTCCCCCTTGCAAGACTTCTCCATCCCCTCCCCCTTTTACGACCATGCAGATAGGAAGATTACCAAGTGTATTTAGCTCTGAGTAAGGCAGGCGTTGGAGAAACTTTACCCTCTCAGTCGAGTAGCTAAAGGAGGGCAAGAATTTTCACGCAAGGAGCAGGAGGGTATTTGAGGAACGTTTTCCTTTCATCCAGAAGGTGCTGGGTGTATGTAGAACTCACTGGTCCACAAGGTGGTACAGGCTGGACCCCTCGCAACATTTTAAGAGCTATGCAGGTTATAATTTAAAGAGCCAAAGCAAACAAGGCTTGGGGCAAACTGGTGGAAAGTGGGTCTACAGTAGGTAGGTATTTCTTGTACAGGTACAAAATGTCTTAGGTTTGTTTGTTCCTTCATCTGCTGCAGTACAGAACCGAACTGGTTTAGTGCCTATGTATATGTACAGATATTTTTATGAATAAAGTATATTTTTCAAATTTAAAACAAACTTGATGGAGAAGTACGGACCTGGTTGTCTGAGAGACTCTATGACCCAGTGCTGTGGTACACCCTCTTCACTCCTTTATTTGCCCTCTGTTACTGCTGGTGTTGTGGCACCTGCATGTGCCCACCTCCCCCGACCCCCCCCCCCCCAATTCCTCCCCCGACCCCCCCCCCCCCAATTCCTCCCCCGACCCCCCCCCCCCCAATTCCTCCCCCGACCCCCCCCATTCCTCCCCCGACCCCCCCCCCCATTCCTCCCCCGACCCCCCCCCCAATTCCTCCCCCGACCCCCCCCCCAATTCCTCCCCCGACCCCCCCCATTCCTCCCCCGACCCCCCCCCCATTCCTCCCCCGACCCCCCCCCATTCCTCCCCCGACCCCCCCCCCATTCCTCCCCCGACCCCCCCCCAATTCCTCCCCCGACCCCCCCCCCAATTCCTCCCCCGACCCCCCCCAATTCCTCCCCCGACCCCCCCCCAATTCCTCCCCCGACCCCCCCCCCAATTCCTCCCCCGACCCCCCCCAATTCCTCCCGCCGACCCCCCCCAATTCCTCCCGCCGACCCCCCCCAATTCCTCCCGCCGACCCCCCCCAATTCCTTCCCCCCCCCAATTCCCTCCCCCCCCCCAATTCCCTCCCCCCCCCCAATTCCCTCCCCCCCCCAATTCCTCCCCCCCCCAATTCCTCCCCCCCCCAATTCCTTCCCCCCCCCAATTCCTTCCCCCCCCCAATTCCTTCCCCCCCCCAATTCCTTCCCCCCCCAATTCCCTCCCCCCCCAATTCCTCCCCGCCAATTGCTCCCCCCGACCCCCCCCATTGCTCCCCCCGACCCCCCCCAATTCCTCCCCCCGACCCCCCCAATTCCTCCCCCACCTCCCCCTGCCGAATCCTCCCCCCCCACCCCCGTCCCCCGCCCCCCCCACCCCCGTCCCCCGCACCCCCCCCACCCCCGTCCCCCCCCTCCCCCCCCACCCCGTCCCTCCCTCCCCCCCCCACCCTCACCCCCCCGTCCCCCCCCACCCTGTCCCCCCGTCCCTCCCCCCCCCAACCCCTTCCCTCCCCACCCCCCGTCCCTCCCCCTCCACCCCCCGTCCCTCCCCCTCCACCCCCACTCCCCTCCCCACCCCCACCCCCGCTCCCCTCCCCACCCCCACCCCCACCCCCGCTCCCCTCCCCGCTCCCCTCCCCATCCCCGCTCCCCTCCCCACCCCCACCTCCCCCCCTCCCCTCCCCACCCCCACCTCCCCCCTCCCCTCCCCACCCCCACCTCCCCCCCCTCCCCTCCCCCCCCTCCCCTCCCCACCCCCCCCTCCCCTCCCCACCCCCACACCTCCCCCCCTCTCTCCCCCCCTCTCTCCCCCCCCTCTCCCCCCCCCTCTCCCCCCCCCCTCTCCCCCCCCCCTCTCCCCCCCCCTCTCCCCCCCCCCCTCTCCCCCCCCCTCTCCCCCCCCCCTCCCCCCCCCCTCTCCCCCCCCTCTCTCCCCCCCCCTCTCCCCCCCCCTCTCTCCCCCCCCCCCTCTCTCCCCCCCCCTCTCTCCCCCCCCCTCTCTCCCCCCCCTCTCTCCCCCCCCCTCTCTCTCCCCCCCCCTCTCTCTCCCCCCCCCTCTCTCTCCCCCCCCCCTCTCTCTCCCCCCCCCTCTCTCTCCCCCCCCCTCTCTCTCCCCCCCCCTCTCTCTCCCCCCCCCTCTCTCTCCACCCCCCTCTCTCTCCCCCCCCCTCTCTCTCCCCCCCCCTCTCTCTCCCCCCCCCTCTCTCTCCCCCCCCTCTCTCTCCCCCCCCCTCTCTCTCCCCCCCCCTCTCTCTCCCCCCCCCCCTCTCTCCCCCCCCCCCTCTCTTCCCCCCCCCCTCTCTTCCCCCCCCCTCTCTTCCCCCCCCCTCTCTTCCCCCCCCCTCTCTCTCCCCCCCCTCTCTCTCCCCCCCCCTCTCTTCCCCCCCCCTCTCTTCCCCCCCCCTCTCTTCCCCCCCCTCTCTTTCCCCCCCCTCTCTTTCCCCCCCCTCTCTTTCCCCCCCCCCTCTTCCCCCCCCCTCTCTTCCCCCCCCCTCTCTTCCCCCCCCCTCTCTTCCCCCCCCCTCTCTTCCCCCCCCCTCTCTTCCCCCCCCCTCTCTTCCCCCCCCCTCTCTTCCCCCCCCCTCTCTTCCCCCCCCCTCTCTTCCCCCCCCCTCTCTTCCCCCCCCCTCTCTTCCCCCCCCCTCTCTTCCCCCCCCCCTCTTCCCCCCCCCTCTCTTCCCCCCCCCTCTCTTCCCCCCCCCTCTCTTCCCCCCCCCCACTCTCCCCTCCCCTCCCCTCCCCCCCCCCCACTCTCCCCTCCCCGCCCCCCTCTCTCCTCCCCCCCAGGTGGGTGGGTGTTAGGGATAAATGGAAGCATGGAACTCGGAATACAGCTGTGACTTTATTAAATGGCGGAGCAGGTTATTTCAAAGTTATTTTGACCCAGCGATAGTGAAAGAACGGCTGATATATTTCCAAGTTGGGCTGGTGTGAGGCTCAGGGGGGAATTTGCAGGGGCTGATGTTCCCATGTACCTGCTGCCCATGTCCTTCTAGGGGGTAGAGGTCACAGGCTTGGAAGTTGCTGTCTAAGGAGCCTTGTGCATCTTGATGGTGTGCACTTCTGCAGCTGAGCATTGGTGGTGGAGGGAATGGATGTATGCAGATGTGCCCCCACCTGGGGCAAATGGGGAGTATTCCCTGCACTCCTCACTTGTGCCTTGTCATTTGTTGGACAGGGTTTGGGAGTCAGGAGGCGAGTTGCTCACTGCAAGATTCCAGTCTCTGACTTATAGCTGCTGCATTTATATGGTGATCCAGTTCAGTTTCTGGTCAATAGTAACTCCCAGCATTCAGTGACGATAGTTCCATCGAATGTGACAGGAAATATTTTGATCCTGTCATTGGAGATGGTCATTGCCTGCCACTGGTAGACGTGTTGCCCAGGGTTTTTCTGTAAATGGGTATGCATGTTCAAGGTGTCGCAAATGGTGCTGGAGGCTGTGCAATTATCATCAAACAGCCCCACGTCTGACCCAATGATGGAGGGATAGACTGTTGAAGAAGCTAGCAATTAATTTCAATGGGTAACCAAAGGCAAATGGAATGCTGGTCTCTACAGTTTTGGAGTAGATTTGTAGCTTGGGTTGTGGGAGTTGGCTCGCCGAGCTGGTTTGTTGTTCATTACCCTGCTGGGTAACATCATCAGTGTGGCCTCCAATGAAGTGTCGGTGTGTTTTCCCGCCTGGTTTTTAAACTCTGGGGTCCATTGAGCTGGATTGCCTCCCTTCGTAGTGGAGTGTATACGGGGTTGAGTTCTATGTGATGGTTTATTGATGGCTTTCTTCTTGGAGTACCAGGCTTCTAGGAATTCCAGTGCCTGCCTCTGCTTAGCTTGTCCCAGGAATGCTGGTCTTTTATCAAAGAGACTAGAGATTAAAAATGGGAAGGTCTTGCTTAAACTATAGTGGACACGAGTCAGACCGCTGCTGGAATATTGTGAATAATTTTGGGTCCTTTCTCTAAGGAAATATAGATTCACATTGGAGGCAGTTCAGAGAAGTTTCACTTGGTTCATCCCAGGTATGGAGAATTGAGAGGTTGAGTAGATTCAGGCCTGTATGCATTGGACTTTTTAGATGAATGACAGAAGACTTTTTATTGAAATATAAGATTCTTAGAGGGGCTTGACAGGGGAGATGTGGCTTCCCATTGTGGGAGAGTCTAGGACCAGGGGGGCATCATCTTAGAGGGTGAGATTGCCCATTGAAGACAAAGATGGGAAGGAATTTCTTCTCTTCGATGGGAGTGAATGCTTTAGTGCAGAGGGCTGTTAGAGTTTGGGTTATTCGGTATATTCAAATCTAAGATTGACTTATTTTTAATTGGTGAGAAAATCAAAGGTTTTGTGGAAAAGACAGGAAAGTAGATTTGATTATCAGATTAGCCATTGAATGGTGGAGCAGACCCGTTGGGCTGACTGGCCTACTTCTGCTGCTACATCTTACAGAAGCAGTTGAAGATGGTTGGGCCAAGGACATTACTTTAAGAAGCTCCCGCAGGGATATCCTGGGCCTGAGATGATTGGTCTTTGTCCGTCACAGGTATCTTCCTTTGTGCCTGGGATGGTTTCCATTGGCTTATGTTTACCTTGAATTTCTTGATGCCGCACTCTGTCAGATTTGGCCTTCATGTCAAGGGCAGTTTCTCTCACCCCACTGGAGTTTGGATCATCTGACTGTGCTGTAAAGAAGTCAGAAGCTGGACGCTCCAGAGGAACCAACCTGGGCATTGGTGAGCAGGACTGCCGTGTAACTACCATTTGATAACACCTTTTGATGACTCCTGTCATCGCTGATCATTATAAATGGACTGATGGAGCTGTGTTGGATTTGACCTACACCTTGTGGACAGGAAATAGTCATAGATGTGTACAGTACGGAACAGACCCTTTGATCCAACTCATCTGTGCTGACCAGATGTCCTAAACTGATCTACTTACGTTTGCCAGCATTTGGCCCATATCCGTCTTGAACCCTTCCTGTTCAAGTCCCCATCCAGATGCCTTTTTAAATGTTTGTAATTGTACTAGCCTCCATCACTTCCTCTGGCAGCTCGTTCCATACACGCATCACCCTCTGTGTGGAAAAAGTTGCCCCTCGGCTCCTTTTTAAACATTTCCCCTCTCACCTTAAACTTATGACCTGTAGTTTTGGACTTTGGGTAAATAGCTATCCTCTTTGTCCCAAATCTATGCCCCTCCTGATTATATAAACCTCTAATAATGTTACCCCTCAGTCTCCAACGCTCCAAGGAAAATAGTGCCGGCCTCTTCCTACAGCTTAAACCCTCTCAATCCTGGTAACATACATTTTTGAGCACTTTCAAGTTTAATAATGGCTTTCCTTTAGGCATAGGGCAATTTTTACTTTGGGTCATTTGCAGAGTAATACAGCAGCTATTTTGGAACGATCCCAGGATGGGGTGCAGATCAAGGTACTACACAAGAGCTTAAATTGAACAAAAATCTCACCCGAACCTCATGAATATCAGGGATGGGCGGCCACGATCTCAAAGAGCTCTCTCTCTCTGTCAGGAGTGTCTTAAAGGCAGAGACAGGCAGGGAAGTTTACGGAGAGCTGAGCTGATTCGCTGGAGTTGGGGTTCAGAGTAAAATCAGTCATCTGCTGACTGAACCTTCACACATCATGTTCCAACTGGCTGCCTTGCCAATCTGCCAGCTACATACGTGTGAGTGTGAGTGTGTGACCACAGACAGGAAGGTAATGGCCCAGTGGTATTCTTGGTAGATGATTAATCCAGTGACCCAGCTAATGTTCTGGGGACACTGGTTCAAATCCTGCCACGGCAAATGGTAGAATGTTGAATTCAGTTAAAATCTGGAATTAAGAGTCTAATGATGACCTTGAATCCATTGTCGATTTTGTTTGGAGGAAAATTCCAGAAATGTCCTTTAAGGATGGAAACTGCCATCCTTGCCTCGTCTGGGCTTACACATGACTCCAGTCCTGCAGCAATGTGATTGACTCTTAACTGAGCAATTTAAGGAATAGGCAATAAATGCTGGCCTAGCCCTCATCCCGTGATTGAATGTTTAAAAGTGTATTCGATATACCCTGAAAGTTCTGCTTAGATTCTGGAGGTGTGTGGAGAGGAAGGGGCTGATATTCCTTCCACTGTTGGAATCCAAAGCAGCTTACATTTGTGTAGTGCCTGTCACAACCTCGGCGAGGTGGGGGCACCACTCCTCAGCCAGGGAAACAGCTTTGTGGAGTGACGGCAGAACCCATTTAGTGGCTGTGCGAGCAAATTAGAAGCAGGTCGCTCAGTCCCTTGAGAGCCTCCTCTGGTCAGTCAGCAAGGTCGCTGTCTCGAATCCACCTTTCTCTCAGTCAAGTACGTACCTCGCTGTCCATTTTTGAAATGGAAGTGTTTTCTCTCTCTAGTGCAGAGAGAGCTTCACAGTCTGATAACGCTGAGAGGGGGAAAAAGATGTGCCCTCCCTCTCTCATCTTAAAACAGGTGACCCCTGGTTTTGATACTGTGCTGCCCCAAATGTTCTAGACTACCCCACAAAGAGGGTGCCCTTTTGTGGCAAACAGACGAGTACGGGTAAAGGATGAAGTGTTGTTCCAGAGAGGGTGTTAATGGCAGAATAGCAAATGATCCTTTCTTGGGGCCCCTCACCCCATCGGGATTACAGTTTGCAACATCACCCCCACGTTGCTGGGCTGCAGCGAAATTCTTCAGAATGCGCTAACAGCCCCTTTAGGGGAAGGGAATCTGCCTCGCTCGTCCGGGCTGGACCGAGACGTGACCCCCGGCCCATAGTGATTCAAGTGCTGCCTTGGCAAGAAAAACACTAGCCTGACCAGCGACACCCACGGTCTGACAGTGAACAACAAAAGAATGACTGTGTGCATTCGACGTGGAGGTTTGCCCAGGAAATTGGTCGTAAAATGGAACCAGAATGTGATAGGACTGGGGTGAGCCGGGTTGGGGTGGGCGATGTCTGTTCTGAACCAGGGGATCCTTTTCAAAGCTGGTGTTAAAATCCCTCTTTTTTTCTCTCTCTATCTCTCTTTATTTTTAATTTTGTCTGCCACCCTGAATGTTTCTTTTGAGTTGAAAATGCCAATGATATCATCGAGGGCCTTTGACAACTCGTGATGTGGAGGAGTGGAATTTCCACGTGCCCTGATATCCACTTTCCTTTTTAAACAGGGAAAGTAACCAATGACTTACTGAGGGTGAGTCAGCAGCTCATCTGGCTTCTCCAAGCTGATTTGTTGGATGAAACCAGTGCAACTCCGAATCCTGCTCTTCCTCTTCAGTCCCGCTCCGTTTTTGATAAAAACAAGGACCCTATTCCAATTGGCAGTGAACCGTCATACAAACAGGGGAATGTGGGGCACTGGGGAGTGAGTCATAGACTCTCTCAGCACGGAAACAGACCGCACAGTCCAACCCATCTGAGCTGACCAGATATTCTAAAGTAATCTAAGTCCCATTTGCCAGCATTTGGCCCATTTCCCTCTAAACCCTTCCTTCCTATTCGTGTCCCCATCCGGCCGTGTTTTAAATGTTGTAATAGTACAAACCTTCCTCCACTTCCTCTGGCAGCTTGTTACGTTCACCCTCTGGTCCCTTTCAAATCTTTCCTCTCACGCCTTAAACCTGCACTCTAGGAATAAAAGACATTAGCTATTCACCCTATTTGCACCCCTCATTATATAAACCCCTTTAAGGCTGCCCCTCAGCTTCCACTGCTCCAGGGAAAGTAACCCCAGCTTATTTAGCCTCTCCTTATAGCTCAAACCCTTCAACCCTGGCAACATCCTTGTAAATCTTTTCTGCACCCTCTCAAGTTTAACAACAACTTTCCTGTAGAAGGGAGACCAGAATTGAATGCAGTATCCCAAAATTGCCAATGTCCTGTAATGCCACAACATGACCTCCCAACTCCTGTACTGGATGCACTGACCAATAAAGCCAAGTGTACCGAATGCTGCCTTCACTGCCCTGTCTCCCTGTGACACCACTTTCAAGGAGCTATGAACCTGCGCCCCAAGGTCTCTTAGTTCAGCAACGCTCACCAGGCCCTTACCATTCAGTGTATAAGTCCTGCCCTGACTTGCCTTTCCAAAATGCAGCATCTCACATTTAACTCTGTCTGCCACTCCTTGGCCCATCTGAGGGTTGCAATTTTTGGAACCCTGCTTCTCAAAAGGCTGTGGAAACTGAGTCTTTGAATATTGTTAAAGCAGAGGGAGGTGGCTACTTGATCAGGGAGGGGAGTTATTGAGTGGGTTTGTGGCGATGTACAGTAATTAGGTCAGTCAATGATCTTATTGAATGGTGGGGCAGGCTCGAGGGGCCCAGTGGCCTAGAACTGCTCCTAATTCATAGGTTTGTACCTAATCTTCTCGAAGGACAGGTACATTGACATCGGAGGCAGCCTAAAGAAGGTTCATTCGGCTGGTATGGGGGTGCTATCTTATGAGGAGAGGTTGAGTAGCTTGGGACTGTACTCATCAGAGTTTAGAAGAATGAGAGGCAGCCTTATTGAAACACACCAGATTTTTAGGGGGAAATTGACAGGAGAGGGTGTTTTCCCCCCCCCCATTTTGTGCGGGGCGTGTCTGGGAACCAGATGGGGCATCATCTTTGAATAACAGGTTACCCATTGAAGACAGAGGAGGAATTTCCTCTGTCTGAGGGGAATGAATTTGTGGATTTCTTCACCACAAAGGGCTGTTGAGATTGGGTCATTGGGTCAGTGCTGAGGGCACATGTGCTGCTGGTGGGTCTTATCTGTACCTCAAAGCAGTGTGTATAGAACCCTTAGGTATTAGAATGTGAGATGAGTTCTCACCTGTGTCTCTTCATCCAACTCCTGCACAACAACTTAGTAGCCTACAGTTTGTTTCTAAAGTGATAAAACTAGATTGACTGACTGTTGCGCTGTTGTTAATTTGGCTTGTTTGAAAGGAGGAGTCATACAGCAAGGAAACAGACCCTTCGGTCCAACCAGTCCATGCCGACCATAATCCCAAACTAAACTAGTTTGAACTGTCTGCTCCTAGCCCATATCCTTCCAAACCTTTCCTACTAACGTACTTACCTAAATGTCTTTTAAATGTTGTGACTGTAGCCGCATCCATCCCTTCCTCTGGAAGCTCATTCCACACGAGCCACTCTATTGTCAAAACAGAACTGCACCTCATGTCGTCTTTTAAATATCTTTCTTCTCCTTAAAAATGTGCCCCTTAGATTTGAAATCTCCCCACCCTAGGGAAAAGACACCTGCCATTTGCATTATCCATACACCTCATGATTTTATAAACCTCCTTAAGGCCAACCTCCTATGCGCCAGTGAAAAAAGTCCCAGTCTCTCCTTGCAACTTAAACTGTCATACCCGGAAATATTTCGGTGAATCTTTTCTGAACCCTCTCCTGCTTAATAATATCATTCCTATAACAGGGAAACCAGAACTGGACACAGTGCTCTGGAAGAGGCCTCATCATTGTCATGTATGATCTCAACACACCATCCTAACTCCTGTACTCCAAGGTCTGAGCAGTGAAGACAGACGTGCTAAACTTAATCTTAATCACCCTGTCCATGTGATGCAAACTTCAAAGAATTATATACCTGAACTGCTAGACCTCTGTTCTATAAAACATCCCAAGGCCCTACATTTAGTTGTATAAGTCTCCTCTGTTTGTTTTATGAAAACGCAACACCTTGCATTTATCCAAATTAAACTCCATTTGCCAATTCTGGGCCCATTGGCCCATCTGATCAAGATCCTCTTGTTCTCTGAGGTAACCACCTTCTTTGTCTACTGTACCTCCAATTTTGGTGTCATCTGCAAAATTACCAACCATCTCTCCTACATTCTTCTGAGGGGAGTAAATATTCTGATTCTTCTGAGGGGAGTGAATCTATGGAATTCTTTACAGCAGAGGGCTGTTGAGATTGGGCTGTTAAGGACATTGTTTTTTTTTTAATCAATAAAGAGATAGAGGTTATGGGGAAAAGGCAAGTAAGGGCTAGCACTGCTGCCTCACAATGCCAGGAACCTGGGTTTGATTCCACCAAACATGGAGTTTGCACTTTCTCCCTGTGTTTGTATGGTTTCCCTTCGGGTGTTCCAGTTTCCTCCCACAGTCCAAAGGTATGCAGGTTAGGGCAGATTGGCCGTGCTAAATTGCCCATAGCAGTGTGAGTAGGTTAACCATGTGATGGGCAGAGTTACAGGGATAGGGTGGGTCTAGATGGGATGATCTTGGGAGTTGTGGATTTGATGGTCCAAATGGCCTGCTTCCATACTGTAGTGATTCTATAGGGAGTTGATGGGTGGAGTAGACGCGATGGGCAAAATGGCCTACTTCTGCTGTTATGTTTTGTGGTCCTGTATGGCTGGAAAGGGCAGCCTGGCCTTAGTGGAGGGGGCTTTGAGTAGAAGTGAGTGATAAACGTTAACCCAGGGATGATTCAGCAGGAAGCTGTGTTGTGTTAATCCAGCCAACCCGAGTTGCGAAACTCTAATCTGTTCGAGACAGTCCCAGACTGAGCAAGGGAACTTAGTAAGGGAGCAAAACAGCGATGTATCTTTATTCCTTTTTTTTTTAATTTTTGAAACCGTTTGTGTGATTTGCCTAAATCTCTTTGATTTGTGCTGTTGTGTTGAATGATTCTCTGAGGTGGGGGATCTTACAGGCAAGTGACAGAGAAGTGGGAACTATCTGAGTTACTCCTGCAACAGGGGACGGGTCCCAACACTATGGGCCAGATGGCCATCTCCGGTTCTCTGCCTGACTCGGAATGGGGGTGGGGGGAGGCTATTTGGCCTTTGCAGTTGGGCTTAAGCAGGACAGGATTGGGTGTTGCCATGGCTTGAGCCTCAAGTTCGCTGAAGGCCGCCCAGTTGGCGCTGTTGGTGAGGAGACAGCACCTGTGTTTCCATAGCATGTTTTTACCTCCTCAAAGCTCGACAGCCAATGGGTGGGAAACAGGGCAGCCCGGTTTGCACGCACGAAGATCCCATGCGGCTGGCAATCAGCTAGAGTGCCCTTTATCGGCGGCATTGTTTTTGTGATTGATATTGACACTGGGTGGGGGGAGAATGAGGCCAACGCCTGGTCTCCCCTCCCATCAGCGATGGGATATTTTTGCTGGATAGGGCATTTGTCTCGGTGTATTGTCTCAGCCTGAAAGGTGGCAGTGCTCCACTCTTCCTTTTGGTACTGAGCTGCTCTCTATTTTAATATATTCATGGGATAAGGTCTTCACTAGCTTGGCCAACATTTATTGCCCAGAGGGCAGTTAAGAGCTGGCCACGTTGCTCTGGGTTTGGTAGGCCAGACCAGTTAAGAATGGCAGTTTTGCTTCCTTAAGGATAGTAGTAAAGTATAGACAGGGAGGTTAGGAAGGTGTTTAGCATGCTTGCCTTCACCAGCCCTTTGGGTATAGGACTTGGGACATCATGTTGAGGTTGTACAGGACGTTGGTGAGGCCACTTCTGAAGTATTGCATTCCACTTCTGGTTGCCTTGTTACAGGAAGGATATTCTTAAACTGAGGGTTCAGGAGAGATTTACCAGGATGTTGCTGGGAATGAAGGGTTTAAGTTATGTAGTTAGGACAGCATGGATAGGCTGGGACAATTTCACTGGAGTGTAGGAGGTTGAGGGGTGACCTTTGAGGTTCGGAAAATCATAAGGGGCATTGTTAAGGTGAATAGCAAGTGACTTTTCCCTAGACTGGGGGATTTCAAGATGAGTATATTTTTAAGGCGAGAGCAGGAAGATTTAAAAGAAAGTCATGAGGAGGTAGTCTTTTTTTAGAGTCGTTCCTATGTGGAATGAATGTCCAGAGGAAGTGGTGAGTGTGGGTACAGTTACAACGTTTAAAAGACATTTGGATAAGTACCTGGATGGGAAAGGTTTGCAGGGATGTGGGCCAGGAGCAGGCAGGTGGGACTAGTTTAGATCGGGATTATCGTTGGCATGGACTGGTTGAACTGTAAAGGCTTATTTCTGTACTGTATGACTCTTAATTCTAGATTTTTATTGAATTCAAAATCCACCATCTGTCATGGCTGGATTTGAACCCGTGTCTCCAGAACTGGGTTTCTGTATTAGGAGTCCAACAATGTAACACTAGACCTCCCTATAAATATGCCTAAAGTAACAAGCTATAAATATCAGGTTCGAAGAATGGAATTTGAACTCTCAATTACAGAAGTGGGAGCCCTGTCAGTCAGGTGATGTTTTGAGTGGGGATTGTGGTTGGGGCGATCTAATAATGGCTCAGGACTGGGAACTGAGGCACACCCTGAATAGTAGTGGGCGTGTCTGAAAAGGCTAGCAATGACATTGGCAAGGCATCCTTCGTTTGTCAGTTTGGCAGCGCCTAGTGGCTGGATTCCCCTCCAACTCTGCTCCAATGTTTAATGTCAGTCAATGTCCTGTGGCCAGCTCTCTGTAAAACACTAAGGAAGCAGAAATGAAACTGAGTTCTTTCTTCATAGAGATATTAGGCATGAAGTGATCCTAGTTTCTCGGTGAAAGGTTTGCCCCTTCAGCATAGAATTACATCTCTGAGGCAGAACTGGTGACCGTTCCTTGTGTAAAGACATTATGCCTTTGAGGGGTGCATTTTGCCTTGGTTTTTTTTTCTGTGAGAGTGAGGTACCAAGCTGTCCAATGAAAACCTTTAAACAGCTTATAGGGTCTAGGGTTTTTTTAAAGTTAAAGCAATAAAAGGTGCCTGGATGAGTGGGGTCAAGCTCCCATCGAACCAGAGATTTTTAGTTCCTCAGCAGCAGTTGCTGGAATCTTAAGCTGGGTATGGAAGGTGCAGTACTTCGCGCTCTGCTACTGAGTTTTCTCAAGTTTTTTTTTCCCTCCAGTCCAGGAGGAAAAATAATTGCCTGCCAGACAATCTTTTTCACTGAATTTGCCTTTGCAAAGGGTGTTTTTGAGATCTTACTATATTGGAACAATTATGGTTCAGTAGTTAGACAATCTATTAATGTGTTAAATTATTCCAATTTCTTCTTTTTTTTGCATTTTAACTACTGTGTTGAATAAAGTGTTTTGCTTAAAGTTGAGTAGTTCGACCAATCTAATTCCATCTGAAAAGCAATGCGTTACAATACCTTTTAAAATAAGGAAAAGTTAGGGTCTAGACTATCCTCTAAATCTAGGAAAAAGAAGCAGGAGGAGGTCATCAGGCCCATCAAGCTTGCTCGTCCAGTCAGTGAGATTGCGGCTGGTCTTTTTCTGGACTGAGCTCCACTGACCCGCCCACTCATCATAACCCTTCATTCCTTCCCCGTTCAAAAATCTAATCTATCTTTGCCTTCAAAACATTTAACGAGGTCACCTCAACTGCTTCGCTGGGCAGGGAATTCCACAGATTCCCAACCCTTTGAGTGAAGAAGATCCTCCACAACTCAGTCCTAAATCTGCTCTCCCTTATTTTGAGGTTACACCCCCTCGTTCGATTTTCATCCTCCAGTGGAAACAACCTCCTTGCTTCTTTCTTATCTAATCCCTTCACAGCCTTTTATGTTTCTATGAAATGCTCCCCTTGTTCTTCTAAATTCACAGTCATCTCCTCACAAGGCAACCCTCTCAAATCTGGAATCTGAGCTCCTTTTACTCTCCCTCCAGTGCCAGTCCATCCTTTCTCAAGGGAGGAGACCAAAACTGCACACAGTACTCCAGGTGTGGCCTCACCAGCACCCGATACAGCTGCAGCATAACCTCCCCATTTTTAAACTCCATCCCTCTTGCAATGAAGGACGATATTCCATTTGCACTGACTATTTCGAATAAGAGTTTATAGCTGGTGGGAAGTGTCTTTGTCACTTTATCATCTCGTTATGGCCCAGATCAAACCTCCTTCAAATGTATTGAGGACGTAGTCTAGACCCTGACCTTTTCGTTTTTGAAGGCAAGTCTATGGTGCTGTGCTGTGTTCCCTACAATGCTGCTGTGACCACACCTAGAAAACTAATCCTATGTTCAGTGCAGGATATAATCTATCAGTGCGTTGTTTGGGAAATTGAGGTTCTGGCGGGGGGGGGGGTGCGAAAAAATAGCCTTTCTTTTCTTAATTTGTTCATGGGAGCTGGGACGTCCTGTTGAGATCGCACAGGATTTGGTGAGTCATCGTCTGGAGTAACGTATCCAGTTCCGATCGCCCAGTTACAGGAACGGTATTATTAAATCGGTGAGAGTTCAGACAAGATTTACCAGGACGTTGCCGGGTGTGGAAGGTTTGAGTTCTGAAGTTGGGCTGGGACCTCTTCGCTAGAGCTTAGGAAGTTGAGTGGCAACCTGAAAGAATGAGAGGTACAGATGGAGTTAATGGTAGTTGTCTTCCCCTTAGGATGGAGGATTTCAAAACCAAGGGAATTTTCTTTTTTTTAAGGGCGAGATGAGAGAGATTTAAAAAGGACATGAGGGGCAAATGTTTTTACGCAGGGCGGTTCACGATTGGAATGAACTTCCAGAAGAAGATGCGGGTACAATTCTAACATTTAAAAGACATTTGGATAAGTACAAGAATAGGAAATGTTTGGAGGGATATGACTAGGAGCAGGCAGGTGGCACGAGTTTAGTTTGGGGTTATGGGCCAGCATGGACTGGTTGGACCGAAGGCCCTTTTTCCATGCTCTATGACTCTATGGGATGTGGATGTTACCAGCTATGCCCAGCATTCACTGCCCATCCTTTAAATGCCCAGGAGTAAGGAGTCAACCACATTGCTGTGGGTCTGGACTCCCATGTACGCCAGACCAAGTAAGGATGGTAGATTTCCTTCCTGGAAGGGCATCGGTGAAGCAGAGGGGCTATCTAATCATTCCACCAGGATTTTATCGCATTTGGGTGGGATTTTAAGCTGTGAGTATTAGCCAGAGGTTGTGGATCACTAGTCCAGTGACGACACCACCTGAAAGCACAGACACTGTCTTAGTTCCATATCTCATCTGAAATATTCTACCTCTGACAGTGCAGCACTCCGGCAGGACTGCCACTGGCCATTGTGGACTGAGGCGCGACTGACCAGTGCAACTAGCGGAGCTACCTGTCCAAAGGCTAGACCTGATATTCACAAACGGCTCTGAAATGTGTTCCTCTGGGTCCTCCCTCACTCGGGGGTTCCAGCCACTGGTGGTTTCTGTAAGAGTGCCATGGCGATGGAGCCTCTCCCTGAGAAAAGGGATGCTGAAATTTTATTTGGGTGTTTTTGACAGTGCTGTTCTGTTTCAGAGGGGAGCACCCAGCCTACATGTCGTCCTTGGAAATGAAACTTGTGATCTGGATTCCATGGTTTCCGCCATCGCATTTGCCTACTTCCTGAGCAAGGTTCGTAAGTATCACAGGCAATTATGTGAAAATCCCAATAGACGTCCCTACCTGTGTAACCCTCCTACCCTCTCCATATCTCTGTATCTCTTCCGTCCCTTACACCTCTCCCTATCTCTGTCATCTCCTCCAGCCCAACAACACTCCGTACATCTGTAATGACCACTAGCCTCTGCATCTCTCCTAGTTTCTGTGACCACTTGAAGCCCCGACAGCTCTGAATTCCTCCCTTTCCAGTTTTATGTGCTTCACTCAATTCCTTTCGTTCCACCACATCCCCAGGCTTGGGAATTCCCCGCTTAAGTCCATCCATCTCAAGCCTCCCTTCAGACCCTGTTTAAAACTGTACTCGTTGACCAAGTTGGTGTCAAACACTGCGCGTGAAGTTAGTTTGCCATGTTGGTCAGGTGCCAGGAGTTAGTGCAAAGTAGGTAGGGTGCCAGATCACGAGACCAGTTAAGTGACGGCATTTTTAGGGCTGCTCAGCTGGTGGGGAGGCAGTGTTGGGTGAGGGGTCCGGATAGTATATGCATGAGGGATTAGGTTCAATGTGGCTGTTCTGTCCCCAGCAGGTGGGTGTCCGATCTGGCCTGTTGCTGGCGAGGGTGCGTTGGGTCCCTGTGCTGTATGCTGGGAAGGAGAGGTCAGTTTTACAGTTGCTTGAGAGTTAGACTTTTCCTGAGTCTTCTATAGTACAGAAGAGGTCTTGTCTGCACCAATACAAGGATTTATCTTAACTCTACACCAGTCCTTCTATTTACCCCACATTTTAATCCTCCCAATTCTCAGATTTGAACGGAGCAAGATGGTTATCCAAGATTGCAAAGGGATTTTGATCAGTTGGACCGAGGAGTGGCAAATGGAGTTTAATTTGGATAAATGCAATGTGTTGTGTTTTGGTAAAACAAACAAGGGCAAGAATTATACAATTGAAAGGAGGGCTTTGCATAGTGTTGTGGGACAGAGAGCTAGGAGTTCAGGTACATAATTCTTTGAAGTTTGCACCACTTATAGACAGTGTGGTTAAGAAGATGTTCAATATGCTAGCCTTCATCACTCAGACCTTTGAGCATAGGAGTTGGGACGTCACGTTGAAGGTGTACAGGACATTGATGAGGCCTCTTCAGGAGCACTGTGTGCAGTTCCTGTTATTGGAAGGATATTATTAAGGTGGAGAGGGTTCAGAAAAGATTTAGCAGAATGTTGCCGGGCATGGAGAGTTTTAGTTACAAGGAGAGCTGGATAGACTGAGACCTTTTTCACTGGAGTCCAGGAGGTTGAGCAGTGACCTTAGAGGTTTATAAAATCATGAGGCAGGAATGGAAAGTGTCTTTTCCTAGGATGGGGGAGGCAGGAATTCTAAGACCAGGGGGTGTATTTTTAAGATGAGAGGAGAGAGATTTTAAAAAAGACACAAGGGGTAACTTTTTTTTTCCTGACATAGTGGTTCGTGTATGGAATGAACTTCCAGAGGAAGTGGTGGATGTGCATACAGTTAAAATGTTTAAAAGGCATGTGGATAAGTACATGAATAGGAAAGGTTTGGAGGGACATGGGCCAAGCACAAGCAAGGTAGGACTAGCTTAGTTTGGGGTAATGGTCAGCATGGACCAGTTGGACTGAGGGTTCCGTTTCCGTGCCATATGACTCCATAAAGCAGTTCAATCCTCAATTTCCTGGGCAATTCCTTTGGGGTCCACTACGCTGGGGATTCTGCAGGGTCCTACGGAAACAATGACTGGGAAAATCCAGGCCCAAATTTCAGGGGATGGAGCGGTGTGTGACGGAAAGGCCTTTGTCAGTTAGTATGTTAAAGCATGTTGTTGCCAATGAACACACTTTGGGAAATTATTGTCCACCAGGTTTTAGTTTAATTCCAGAACAACCGTGTAGTAGCAACACGAGCAGTGTTGGATGGCCTGGCCACTTGGAGAAATTCAGGTGGTTTGCCAGTTCTTAACCTACGTGACAGTCAGTTGTTGTTTACTTGAGATTGGTCTCTGTTGTACCCACCATTACAGCCCGAATTGCTCCTTCTGGTTTTATTCCTCCACATTACAGACTGCCGTGGACCAGAAGGCTGCCTTTGTGCCTGTCTTGAATATTCCACGCTCTGAATTCCCTCTACGTGGCGAGTGTACGTTCCTCCTACAGCAGAACTCCCTCTCTGAGGACCTGCTGGTGTTCCGGGATGAGATCGATCTACATGGCCTACACAGGGATGGACGATTGGTCCTTACCCTGGTTGACCATAATGTCCTGCCCAGGTATGGAGTCCCAAGCTGGTGACGGTGAAGAGGGGATGGGAGGTGGGTTATACACAGCAAGTTCAATCCGATACTGGCTTCTCTCACATTCCCAGACTTCCAGCACTCTGCTTGAGGTAGTTGCCAAATGACTCAAATTATCGTATTTCCCATTCCCACTTTGCCCAACAGACCAGCTTCAAACCCCACTCTTCTTTTTTTGATCTCTTCCTCGACCTATCTTTTCTCTGTCGTGTGCGCTCTCTTGTCACCATCCCTCCCTCATTTCCTCCCCTCACCACAACTCTCCTGCTGTCGCCCTCTTTTTTTTACCCCCCTCCAAGCAGTGAACGTTCACACCTGAACTGATGGAGAAATGACAGACAGCTCTGGAAATCTGAGTTCAGTCCAAGGAAAACAAACACGAAACTTGAAACTTAAAAGGGACCTGAGGGGTAACTTTTTCATGCAGAGGGTGGTGCGTGTATGGAATGAGCTGCCAGAGGAGGTGGTGGAGGCTGGTACAGTTACAGCATTTACAAGGCATCTGGATGGGTATATGAATAGGAAAGGTTTAAAGGGACAAAAACAGAAAGTTGCTGGAAAAGCTCAGCAGGTCTGGCAGCATCTGTGAAGGAAAAGACAGTGTGGTGACCCTTCCTCAGTACAGATTTTTTATTTTCCTTCACAGATGCTGCTAGACCTTCTGAGCTTTTCCAGCAATTTTTGTTTTAGTTCCTGATTTACAGCATCTGCAGTTCTTTCACTTTTTACCTAGGGTTTTTGGGGATATGGGCCAAATGCTGGCAAACAGGACTAGATTTTTTTTTAGGATATCTGGTCATCCTGCACAGAGGGATCTGTTTCTGTGCTATATAGCTCTGATTCTGTGGAGCTTGTAAAGGTTTTCTGAGTGAGGCTTTAACACTTGCAGTTTGCTCTTGTTTGTTGTGCATTGACTGTGTACGACTCTCCTTTCCCATAGAGGTGACTCGGCCCTGGAGGACTTGGTGATGGAGGTGGTTGACCACCGGCGCTTGGAGCGTCCCCTCACCCCTGGCCTTGCTGTGACCACCGAGCCCGTGGGGTCCTGCGCAACGTTGGTGACGGAACGGATCATCCTAAAAGCGCCTGATATTCTGGACAGGCAGCTTGCTGATGTCCTGCGCAGTAAGGGCCTACATTGCTATTTCAGAGGCGTGGAAGGGGAGAAGGGGAGCAGGAGTGGTTTTACTTCCCAGTGAAATCAGGAGGCAGCAACAGCAGGGGAGCTGTAATTATGCAGTTATCACTGAATTGAAAGCAGAACTCTAGAGAAAAGTCTTGCGGAGACAGTCCAGGGAAAGTTATGGAGGGGCTGTCATATGAGGAGAGGTTGAGTACTTTGGGCCTGTACTTGTTGGAGTTTAGAAGAACGAAAGGCGACCTTATCAAAACATACAGGATGCTTTGGGGGAAATTGACAGAGGAGATGTGGTGAGGTTTTCTCCCCCTTTGTGGGAGAGTCTAGGACCAGATGGCACTATAAGGAAGGCGTCACATATCTAAGACAGATGAGGAGACATATTCTGTCTTTGAGGGGATTGATTTTGTGGAATTCTTTACCGCAGAGGGCTGTTGAGTGGTTCATTATGTGTATTTAAGGCTGAGATAGAGAGATTTTTAATCAGGAAGGGAATCGAGGTGTTAAGGAGAAAAGGATCAAAAGTGGAATAGAGGATAATCCGTTCAGCTAGTATCCCATTGAATGGTGTAGCTTACTCGATGGGCTTAATAGCCTACTTTTTACCACAGGGATGCATTCCCATCGACCTCGAATTAGTCTGGATTTCCCCACCTCCAAGAATCTAATCCATCTCTGCCGTAAAAATATTCAAGAACGCCATCTACACTGGTTTCTGAGGCAGGGAGTTCCAAAATCTCTCATTCTTCTGAGGGAAAAGAACATTCCCTTCAGCTCTGTCCTGAAAGGGTGACCCTGAATTTTAAGACAGTACCCACTCTTTCTGGAGTGACCCACGAGAGGAAGCATCCTTTCCACGTTGTCAACACCATTCAGGGTCTTGCGTCATTCACACAAATCACCCCTCACTCTTCTGAACTCCTGTAGAAAGAAGCCTAGTCTCTGATTTGATTTATAATTATTGTCACGTGTATCTAGCTACAGTGAAAAGTTTTGTTTTGCGTGTAGCACAGGCAGATCGTATCATACAAAGTGCATTAGGGTAATAGAACAAAGCGAGAAATTCCATGTTATGACTGCAGAGAAGGCACGTAGAGAGCAAGGTCAACATTAAATTTGAAAGGTCCATTCAGAAGTCTAATAACGGTGGAGAAGAAGCTGTTCTAGAATCTGTTGGTAAATGTGTTGAAGCTTTTGTATCTTCTGCCCAATGGAAGAGGTTGCAAGAGAATATAACTGGGGTGGGAAGGGTCTTTGATGTTGGCTACCTTCCTGAGGCAGCAGGAAGTATAGGTGGAGTCAGTGGATGGAAGGTTGGCTTGTGTGACGGACTGGGCTGTGTTCACAACTCTCTGTAATTTCTTACAGTCCCAAGCAGAGCAACCTTTCCTCACAAACCAAGCACTCGTTCCTGGCAATCAGCATTGCAAACTTCCTCTGAACCACCTCCAATGCTGCTTCTTTAAATAAGGAGACCAAAATTGCACACTAACTTGAAAAGTAATCTCACCAGTATCCTATATCACTGCAACGTAAGAGTCATATTTAAAAGGGACCGCAGGAGCAACTTTTTCGCACGGGGCTAGTTGATGTGTGGAATGAACTGCTAGAACAGTTAGATGTGGGTACTATTTGAGAAATCCTATCACTTGAGATTATTTTGTCCTGGTTTTGTTTTGAAGAGAGGTTGTAATGCAGAGGTGTACAGCTGTCTCTGAGAAAGTAAATAATTTGTGAGGCCTTGGGGTTTTTTTTTAAAGTTGGAAGCAGCCTGGGTGTTGCCAGCTCTCTCAGACCCAGGCTTTCTAGTGTTTTTTGTTTTAGTTTTTAGGTTTAATTTTCAAGCATAAGTCTTTGTGCTCTCAAAAGAGTTGGAAGCTTCAATGAATGTCTCCTGGCTGCTCCTCTCTCTGAATTTTCTCTTCCTCCTGGATTGGAGAACTGCATGTGAAAATCTGTCTGAATTAGCCTTTTTGCCAATGGGTATATCTAGGAAATGTGACTCTACTGGAACAACTAATTGTAATGGGTACTGTATCAGTTATTTGGTTAAGTTTTCCCATTGTTAGGTTATTTTAACTATAGTGTATAAATAAATAGTTTTGCTTAATGTTGGGTAGTGTGGTCACATCACATCTGGAACACTGCATCTTGCACTGACTTTAAAGGTAATTTCACGGGCTGTATGTTTTTCATGGAACACAACAAAGCAGCCCACCACCACCTCAAGGGCAACTAGGGACAGACAATAAATATCGGGGGAGGTGATGGCCTAGTGATATTATCACTGGCCTGTTAATCCAGAGACCCAGATACTGTTATGGGAACCTGGGTTTGAATCCCACCATGGCAAATGGTGGAATTTGAATTCAATAAATATCTGGAGTTAAGAATCTAATGATGACCATGAATCCATTGTCGATTGTTGGAAAAACCCATCTGGTCACTAATGTCCTTTAGGGAAGGAAACTGCCATCCTCACCTGGTCTGGCCTACGTGTGACTCCAGACCCACAGCAATGTGGATGCCTCTGAACTAGGCAATTGGGGATCTGGCAATAAATGCTGCCTGGCCAGCAATGTCCTCATTGCATTAATGAATAAAGAAAAATAAATGTTAGGCTCTAGGCTACTTTCTTAAAGCATATTGAGGGGTCTGGTCTGGTCTGGTCTGGTCCACAACAAGTTACAAAGACATTTGAATAGGAAAGGCTGACAGTGATATGGGTCAAGCACTGGCAAATGGATCTAGTTTACTTTTGGAAACCTGGCTGTCTTGTCTTATGATACAAAGTGCATTAGGGTAATGGAACAGAGTAAGGGATACAATAATATGGGTGCAGAGAAGGTACACAGAGCAAGATTAATGTTCAAATTTAAGAGGTCCATTCAGAAGTCAGTGGGGAAGAAGCTGTTCTTGAATCTGTTGGTACATATGCTATGGTGATTGGAGTGGCGATAAAGAGCAGGATAAAAGGAGTCTGGTGTGAAATGAGAGCGCAGTAAATACTGTGGGGTAATTGTTTGGCATTGTAATGGAAAGGCTGATTTGTTTCTCTCTTTCTGTCGCAGGTACCATTCTCCTGGACTGCATTAACATGGCGCCTGAAGCTGGGAAAGTGACACCAAAGGACACTGAATATGTCACCACCTTGGAGTCAAGATTCACAGATCTCCTGCCAAGGGCCGTCGTGTTTGATTCACTGCAGAGAGCCAAGTTCGACGTCAGCGGTAACAGCCTCCTCTCGCAGTTGGGGAATGGGGAAGAGGAAGGAAGCAAGGGGAAATAATGTCGAGGACCTCACTGGGTCAAGCTTGAAACTTCATGATTTGTTTGGGCCAAGGCACGCTGTCTAGCTAGGTGGCTAACATTTGAGTCCTGCTCCCAGGGTCCCGAGCGCACAATCCATTGAGGCTGCAGCACAATGCTGGCGTAGAGGAAAGTGCAGCCAGTTTGCACACAGAAAGTTCCCGTAAACAACACTATGCCTCCAGTGACCTCTTTTTAGGAATGTGGCGCAAATGATTTATTTGGCCCCAGCCTCCAAGGAAAGAGTCCCACTCTTTTCCTTAATAGTGGCCTTTGTAGTTTTTTAAAAATTCTTTTGTGGGATGTGGGCATCATTGGCTGGGTCAGCAATTATTGCCTGTCTCTAGTTGCCCTTGAGAGGGTGGTGGGGCTGGCTTTAATGAAAATTGTAAAGCATCTAAAATGAGTGCGTAAGTAAGAGGTGGACGCATATGGTTCTGCATTCTGACAGTAACCAATTCACAAAGAGGGTGGCATGCTGCCTTGACAGCACCAGGGACCCGGCTTCGATTGCACCCTCGGGCGACTGAACGTGTGGAGTTTGCACATTCTCCCCCCGTGTCTGCGTGGGCTTTCTTCCAGGTGCTCTGGTTTCCTCACATAATCCAAAGGTGTGCAGGTTAGGATGGACTGTGCTTGTTAAATTGCCCACTGTGTCCAGTGTTGTGGAGGCTAGGTGGATTGGCCATGTTAAATTGCCCCGTACTGTCCAGGGATGTGAAGTGCAGGGTTACAGGGGTGTGGGTGAGATGCTCTTCAGAAGCGGGGCATGGCCTCAATGGGCTGAATGGCCTACTTCCACACTGTAGGGATTCTGTGAAAGAGTGTAACGTTTTTTGCCAACAAGGCAACTCCTCAAGACCAGCAGAGAGACAGCCACGCTGTTTTAATGTGGCGCGCCTTCTGAGAAGGTCAGCCTGGATTTTGTGCTTCATTGCCTCTTTGTGGGGCTTATGCCTGAAAGCTCCTCACTCGAGATGCGAGAAAGAGAGAGTCCCCAGTGAGCCACCAGCGAACACCAATGGTCAATTTGCTGAGAGATACAGGGGGAGGGAATAAATCATCCCGTTGGTACAAATCATTCTGTTGTCTCCAGGGTTGACCATCGAGCAGATGCTGAGGAAAGACCTGAAGGTTTTATCTGGCGGGGATATCCTTTTAGCCATCAGTGCTGTCTACCTGAGGCTCGAGGTAGGGGTTTAGCAAATCAATCTCACCTTCATCAGCGATCCCATATCTTAGACCATCAAGCTGTGGTACCAACCAGAGAATGGGCTATACTAGACCTAGTTTTGACTAACACAGTAGGATTATCCCATAGGAAACGCAACCCTAGAGAGCAGCAGCCAAAATACACTTGTGTTTCACTTAATCTAAGGGAATTGGTGTTGTAGTGGGTAGAAGAAAAAGAAGGTCATTACAATTGATCAGATGGGCTGAGGAGTGGCAGACGGAGTTTAATTCAGATAAATGAGGTGTTGCATTTTGGTAAGGCAAATCAGGACAGGACTTGCACACCTAATGGGGTTCTGGGGAACAAAGAGACCTTGGGGTGCAGACTCATGGCTTGTCAAAGGTGGAGTTGCAGTAGACAGTGAAGAAGATGTTTGATACACTTGCCTTTATTGGTCAACGCATTGAATATAGGAGTTGGAAGGGTCATGTTGCGGCAGTACAGGACATTGGGGCTGCTTTTTGAAATACTGTGTTCAGTTCTGGTCTGCCTGCTGCAGCAAAGATGTTGTTAAACTTGAAAAGGTGCAGAAAAGATTTACAAGGATGTTTCTGGGGTTGGAGGGTTTGAGGCTGAATAGGCTGGGGTTTTTTACCCCCTGGTTGTCAGAGTCTGAAGGATAACCTTTATAGAGGTTTATAAAATCATGAGGGTCATGGATAGGGTGAATGGCTAAGGCCTTTCCCTAGGTTAGGGGAGTTCAAAATGAGAGGGGCATAGTGTAAGGTGAGAGGGACAACATTTAAAACAGACCTAAGTGGCAACTTTTTCACACAGGGTGGTGCATGTATGGAATGAGCTGCCAGAGGAAGCAGTGGAGTCTGGTACAATAATAACATTTAAAAAGGCACCTGGATGGATATATGAATGGGAAGGATTGAGGGGGATATGGGCCAAATGCTGGCAAATGGGACTGGATAAATTTAGGATAGCTGGTCAGCATGGACGAATTGAACTGAAGGGTCTGTTTTCCTGCTGTATATCTCTTAGACTCTGAGAGAAGTGTGGGTCTAAGAGTACTAGTTTGAATTTAAACAAAGCAGTTATGAGGGCATGAAAACAGGGCTAGCAAAGGTGAACTAGCAATTTGGGTTAAGGATTAAGTTAGTTGAGATGCAGTGGCAAACAAAAAGTGAATAGATACATTTGAACGTTTCAATAGAATGTCCTGCTATCAGTGGTTAACTAAAAATGTCAATGATAGGATGAGTGCAAAAAAAAACTGTAAAAGTTTCAAAAATATGTGGCAGGTCAGAGCATGGAATTTCTTTTTAAACAAGCAACGAATTACAACAAGATTAATCATAGAAAAATTAAGAGCCCCTCCAATTTTAAATTTAACTCTTGATCTTGCTCGTTGTGCACTTTCTGTAGAGCCATAACATTGTAATCCTTGCTATGCTTTATTACCCTAATGTATTTTGTGTGGTATGATCTGCCTGTACCGCAAGTAAAACACAACTTTTCACTGTACCCAAGTATATGTGACAATAAATCAAACCAAAAATTTAGAGTACAAGAGTAAGTTTACCAAATACATAAAAACAGATGAAAAAAACTTTCTTCAGATATGTGGGGAAAAAGAGAGTTAGCAATGGGTTGGGCCAATAGACAATGAAGATGTCTGCATGGGCTTCCTCTGGGTGCTCCAGTTTCCTCCCACGGTCCAAAGATTTGCAGGTTAGGGTGGATTGACCATACTAAATTGCCCTGTAGTATCCAGGGATGTGTAGCTTTGGGTGGATTGGCCGTGCTAAATTGTCCCGTAGTATCCAGGGATGTGCAGACTCAGTGGGTTAGCCATGGGAAATACGAGGTGGTTCTGGGTGGGATGATCTTCGCAGGGTAGATGTGAACCCAAGGGGCTGAATGGCCTGCTTCCACACTGTAGAGATTCTACGATCTTAAAAAATAATAGCTAATGAGATAGTTAATGTATTAGTTTTAATTTATCAAAGATTAGATTTGATAACAGTTCCTTTGGATTGGAAAACAGTTGATTCAAACGGGGGGTGGGGGTAGAGCAGAAAGCAGGGAACTGCAGGCCAGTATCGCTTAGTATCTGTCATAGGACAAAACATTAGCAGCTATTACTTAAAGCTGTTATATCAGGGCGTTTGTATACAGTCAAGGTAATCAGGCAGGTTTGACTTGATTTGTTGTCACATTTCTTAGTACAGTGAAAAGTTCTGTTTTGCAAGCAGCACAGACAGATTTCCTTTTGCACAAAGGAAAACTACTTGTGGTTAATTTATTAGAGTTCTTTGAAGAAGTAACTAGACCATGGGTAGAGGGGAACTAATGGATGGCTTGTAAATTTCCAAAAGGTACCACATTAAAAGTTATTCTCGAAGATAAAAGCCCACGGTCTAAGGGGAATTTAGGAGAATGAGATGGGGCTCTTATAGAAACATATAAGATTATGAAGGGAATAGATAAGGTAGAAGCAAGGAGGTTGTTTCCAGCAGTGGGCAAAACTAGAACAAGGGGGCATAGCATCAAAATAAGGGGGAGCAGATTTAGGACTGAGTTGAGGAGGAACTAAGGGCCTGTAATGTTCTATGTTCCAAAGGAGAGGGTTTCTATGAAATTCCCTGCCCGGTGAAGCAGTTGAGGCTACCTCATTGATTTTAAGGCAAAGATAAATTATTGGACAGTAAAGGAATAAAGGGTTATGATAAGCGGGCTGGTAAGTGGAGCTGAGTCCACGAAAGGATCAGCCAAGATCTTACCAGATGGCCTACTCCTGCTCCTATTTCTTCTGTGAGGGATAATATATTGGATAGAAGATTGGCAGCTGCAGGAAGGAGAGATTAGGATTAAATGGGTCTTCAAGATGTCACAAGTGATATGCCACAATGCCCCTTGCTAAAGTCTCAACTCTTCACAATTTATATAAATAATTTGGATGACACAATCAAATATTGTGGCTAAATTTGCTGACGACACAAAGATAAGGAAGTGAGTTATGGAGAGGAGCCTACAAATAGATTAGCTGCAGAATACAAGAATAGCAAGTAATCAGGAAATCAAACAATGTTCCATTTTTATTGTGAGGAGAGCGGAATACAAAAAATAGGGAGGTTATGCTCAAGTTATACAGGGCATTAGTGAGACCGCATCTGGAGTACTGTGTACTGCTACTTATGGAAAGATATTAATGCATTGGAAACAGTTCAGAGAAGGATTATTTGACTAATACCCAGAATGAGTGGATTGCCTTATGAGGAAAGGTTAGGCCTGTATCCTCTGGAGTTTAGAGGTGACTTAATTGAAATGTGTAAGATCTTGACAGGACTTGGCAGATGGATAGAGAAAAGATGTTTCCTTGTACAGGAGAATTTAGATCATAGAGTCCAAGATGTATAGCACGGAAACAGACCCTTCGGTCCAACTCATCCAGGCCGACCTGATATCCTAAATAAATTTAGTTCAGTTTGCCAGCATTTGACCCATATTCCCCAACCCTTCCTAACCAAGTACCCATCCAGATGCCTTTTAAATGTTGTAATTGTACCAGCCTCTGCCACCTCCTGTGTTAGCTCATTCCATACACGCACCACCCTCTGCGTGAAAAAGTTTCCCCTTAGTCCCTTTTAAATCCCCCTGACCCCACCAACCTTAAACCTATGCTCCTCTCGTTTTGGACTCCCCCACCCTGGGAAAAAGACCTTGGCTATTCACCCTATCCATGCCCCTCACAATTTTATAAACCTCTATAAGGTCACCCCTCAACCTCTGATGCTCCATGGAGAATAGCCCCACCTATTCCAGCCTCTCCCTATAGCCCACAGCCTCCAACCCTGGCAACATCTTTGTAAAGCTTTTCCGCACCCTTTCAAGGTTCACAACATCTTTCTTGTAGCAGGGAGACCAGAATTGAACGCAGTGGCCTATTAATTTTCCTCAAATTGGGTAGGTAATTCAGGTGATTGCCACCTCTTGCATTGATTCTAAACTGCTTCAGCAATCGCCTGAATTACCTACCTCTTTTTGTCCCTAGGCCCCTCCCTGTTGCCACTTTCTGGAAATGGGCAATAAATGTTAGCGTTACCTGCGAAGCCGCCTCCTCGAAAATAAATAAGCGGGAGCAAGATTTAGCACGAGGGAGGAAAGGACTGGGGTCTGGCTGTGAGGCACAGCACAGTTGAATTGTCTCATGGAGCTCACAAGCTCCGCTTGCAATGTTTCTGTGAAGCAGGGTCGTTTTGACCTGTTTTCAACGAATTGCGTTGACCTCTGAACCTTCCTCCCCCTTGCAGGAGCTGCTGGCCCGTCCCGGATTGAAAGCAGGGTTTGAGGAATTTTGTCGGGCCAGGGGCTACAGCGTTCTGGTTGTCATGACCATCACCTTTGAGCAGAAGAGTGAACCCTTCCGGCAGTTGGCAGTCTACAGCCCACACTGTAACTTGAGAGAATCGGTACGTTCTGAGAGTCTACATAATGGATTTGGTCGGGATGTGGGGTGAGAGTCTTGGAGGGAGGCTAAGAGTCATCCACGTTGCGGTGTCTGGAGTCACGTGTAGGCCAGTATGGGTAAGTAGGGCAGATTTCCTTCTCTGAAGGGCATTAATGATCCAGATGGGTATTTTGCAACAAACAGTAGTCAGGGTTATTGAGAGGAAACCTGTTTCATTTGACCCTGGGAGGCATCACAAGAATTGAGACTGGTCATTATCTGATGTATGTAAATTGAAGTAAATCCATTAAGTTTCAATGGTGTATGTTCGAAAATGAAAGACTTTTGTAAGGTCCTGGGTGCCTAATGCCTTTGAAGAGCTGGTCAATGCAGTGGGCAGAGGAATTTGCAGAAAGGCTATTAAAGGCACAGGGAGTGTCAATTCACCAAGTTAGTCAGTTTAATAAATTGGACGACAACCATTCTGGTTCGTTCCTCAGAGCGATGACTAGACCAATAATAGAGTCCTACAGCATGGAAACAGACCCTTCGATCCAAGCAGTCCATGTCGACCGTAATCCCGAACTAAACTAGTCCCACCTGCCTGCACTCAGCCCATATCCCTCCAAGCATTTCCTATTCACGTACTTATCTAAATGTCTTTTAAATGTTGTAACTGTACTTGCATCCACCACTTCCTCTGGTAGTTCATCCCATCAATGAGCCATTCTCCGTGTTTTAAAAATAAATTGTTCCTCAGATTTCAAAAATACACATCTTCTCTCACCTTAATAACGTGCCCCCTAGTCCTGAAATCCCTCGCCCTAGGGAAGACACCTGCCTTTTGTGCCCCTCATGATTTTTATAGACCTCTGGAAAGTCACCGCTCAATCTCCTACACTCCAGTGGAAAAAGGTTCTAGCCTATCTAGCCTCATCCAGAGCTGATGAAGTGTTACCTAGACTTGAAACATTAGTTTACTGTCTCTCTACAGATGCTGCCTGACCCGCTGTGATCTCTAGCATTTCTTTTTGTTTCCAAGCATCTGCAATAATTTGCTTCTAATTAAATTAGTTTGGGAAGATGGTGGGTGTGGACTAGTTGGACGGATGGGTCTGTTTCCATGCTGTAAGACTCTAAAACAAAAATGAAGTAAAATTATTGAGGTTGGTTGACAATCTACTCCAAAACCTTGAAGTAAAATTATGCTAATTCTTCCTTTTCTTTTTGGTATTTTAACTGTGTTGTGACAATAAAGTAGTTTGATTAAAGCCTATGTGAAGCACAGCATCTTATGCTTGCCTTTAAATACAAAAGTTGAGTGTCTAGGCTGTCTCTTTACACCACTTTGTGGGATGGGTGTGTGTGTGTGTGGGGTGGGTCTGGTCTGGTCAATAGCGACGGGATGGACTGTTCCTCTCTGAGTGTCCCTAATTCTCTGATTATAGGTGAGCCGGGCACTGGAGGAGTCTGAGACCCCTTTGTTACAGCTGACGCCACTGGACAGCCCAGATTCAGAAATCGTGGCCTACCACCAGGGAAATGGGCAAGCCTCTCGCAAGAAGGTGCTGCCCGTCATTGTGGACTTCCTGAAGGCCCAGGAGGCTGGCCGGTCAGACCCTGCAGTTGTCTGCTGGGGGTGGGGAACTGTCTCACGGGTCCCGAGGGGACAGGGGGAGGAAGAGGGGGAGGATGTGGAGGAGACTGCCTGCGACGAGGAGGTTTACCTACCCCCCACTCCCATGAACAGCCTGGTGGAGGGCTGCCCTCTGGATGGGGGGTTGCCCAAACTGTTGCAGGAGGCTATCTTGGAGCGGTTCGACAAAATGGCTGTCGAGGGCCCAGTGGTGGATCCCAGCAACCACTAGCCTGAGTCTGGACAGAGCTTCTGGTTTTGACTGTTGAGGTTGTCACTGGGGGATGGAGGGGTTGAGTTGATCTTTGGAAAGAGGCAGTTTTGAAACTAGCTGAAGTCATGCCCCAATCCCTGCCCCCCCGATTAAACATTTATTTGCCTCCCTCCTGGGCAAGGAAACACTCTTTTCGATCTATCACCTGGTTCCCCACCCCTGCCACCAATTGGCCCCATCCTTGCACTCCCCACCCACCCCACCAACGCCCCCCCAACGCCCCCCCCCCCCCCCCCCCCCCCCGCCCCAATACTGCTGCTGGGGAAAATGTGACCACAGGGTGATTTTGGTGGGTTGATGGGGGGAGGGGGGTTTCGGGTTGAATGTTTAAAGGCACTATGGGGCTAAGGGCTTCTTCCTTTCCAACGCTTCCTGATACCAGAATCTACATGAGGAGGCCGTTCAGCCCTTTTAGTCTCTTAATCCTTTCGATGGATTTTTTTTTGGCTCATCTGTGACTGGTTTCTCCCTCAGTCCAAAGATATGTTGTTTAGGGTAAATTACCCCAAAGCATACAGCGCAAGATGGGTTAACTCTTGGTAAATGTGGAGTTGTAGGGATAGGGTGGACGCTGTCTGGAGGGTCTGTGCAGCCTCGACAGGTCGAAAGGCCTGTGTCTGCACTACAGGGATTCTGTGATTCTAACTCTACCTAGGCTCAGAGGGTCGAATTGCCTGCTTCTATGCTGTCCTCTCTTTTTCTAAAACAAGTGAGCTGATTTGGGTGACAAGGTGGTTCTGCGTTGGCATTATTGCCTCACAGCACCAAAGAGAGATGGTCTTCAGAGGGTCAGTGTGGACTCAATGGGTCCAATCTGGGTCTGTGGCACTGTGAGGCAATAGTGCTAACCACTGAGACACCGTGTTGCCCTCCCTCGGAATTTAGAACTCCCTTAGACAGCAAAAAACCACCCAGCCGCAAAGTTAAAAGTCGCGTCTAAGTGGCTGTGGTGAAGGAACAAGAATACTAACCCTGCCCTACCTCTAGAATCTGACATTTCCTAATCTAAGCAATAAAACGAGTGCAGCGCTGGCTCGGTGTGGCTTCTAGAGCTGTAGTCAAGGCTGAGGCGGGAGTTTGTCATCCCTAATCGATGCTCAATGGGTAGCTAGACTTCAGGGCTCCATGGTTAAGGGCAGTAGAGATGGGGAGAATGGGACAGGGAGGGATAGATGAAGGTGCAGGGGCAGGGCCAGGGCCAGAATTCTAGCTCTGCATCTGGCTTGGGGGCCTCTCGACCTGAGTATAGAGTGGGCTGTTAGAGACTCATACATGTTCCTTCTGGGGCAGACCTAGTGGAACAGTTTCCCTGTCCCTCCCCTGACAAGACGTGGTGAGATTAGAGAGGACCAAATGAACAGAAGTCAGAGAATGAATTCCGTCCACTCTGGGCCAAGTTGAGAAGCCTCAGACTGAAGTCTTCCACCTCCAGGGGGGAGATCGACAGGTTCTGCTGGAATCTCTCCTGTTTCTGAAGCAAAAAAAAATTATTGTGCATGTGACTGTTAATTGGTGAAGATGTGTAATGATTGATTGAAATTACTGACGCAGATTTTAAGTGCAGAATGTGTTTGATGTGGGGGTGGGGAGACTGAGAAATGATTGTAAAATATAGCCATTTGTGTTTTAGGGGGTTGGGAGTTTGTATCTGTGTCAGTTACACCATCCTAGGGTAGAGAAGCCTCCCATCTGTTTGATTTTGCCCCCCTTCTGTCACACCTCTTCCACAGATTTCTGAATTCCTCAATCTCTTCAGTGTAAGCCCTTCCTCCTCCCCTACTTGCAGCACATCCGATGGGAATGGTGTGGAGGTACGTGGGGAGGGCCCAGGAAGTTTCCTTACGCCTTCCTCCTCCCCCAATACCCAATTCTTCAATCGCATCCCTCAACCCTTAACTCCACCCTGCCATCCAATCTCTCTTGCTCTCTCTCATGCTCTGTCTCTCCCCACCCCAACCCCCCAAAAAATACTGCAGAATTACATAGCACACTCTGGTACTCAATACATGAACAGGGCATTCAGCTCCTCTGCCCCACACAAGCCACCTCCCAAACCCCTCTTCATCCATCTACCTACATCATCATGTCACAGTCATACCATGCAGAAATGGCCCTTTTGATCCAACAGTCCATCCTGAACTTAATCCCAAATCCCAAACTAAACTAGTACCACTTGCCTATTCCTGGCCCAAATAATTTCAAACCCTTCCTATTAATGTACTTACCTTTTAAACTATCTTGTGACTATACCCGCATCCACTAACCCTTCAGGATTGTTTATTCTGCCCCCAGACCACACTGAAGTTTTTTTTTAATTTCTCCCCTGACCTTAAAAATATGCCCCCTAGTTTTGAAATCCCCCATCGTAGGGAAAAGACAACTCCCATTAACCCTATCTATACCCCTCATGATTTTATAAACATCCTATGCTCCAGTGGAAAAAGCTCCCAGCATATTCCACCTTTTTGTAACTCAAACCTTCCATACCTGGCAACATCCTGGTAAATCTCTTCTGAACCCTCCCCAGCTTAATGCCTTCCGATAACTGGGTGACCAGAACGGGACACAGTGCTCCAGAAGGGTCCTCACCAAGGTCCTTCAATTCCTTTCTTCTCCCTCATGTGCCTACCCAGATTCCCACTTCAATATATCAATCCAGTACAGAGGAACAGGCCCTTTGGCCACCAAGCCTGTGCCAATTCCTAGTCCTTATTTAGACCCACCATTTATTGCCCATATACTGTTTCTGTCCTTCTGCCTCCCATTCATGTCTCTAGCAATATTTATGGTGTACCTTGATAATGTGCTGACTGGCAGCATGTTCCAGGGACCCACCAACCTCTGTGTAATAACAAATAAATAAATTTTCACTGCACTTCTCCCCCAAACTTTCGCCCTTTCACCTTGAAGCCGTGCCCTCTTGTAGTTGACCTTTCCACCTTGCAGGAAGCAAGGTCTCTGACTATCCACCCTGTCTATGCCTGTCCTCATTTTGTAGACCTCTATCAAGTCGCCACTCAGCCTCTGTCTTTCCAGTGAAAATAATCTGAGTTTATCCAACCTCTCCTCATAATAATAAACCTCCAAACCGGGCAACATCCTGGTAAACCTTCTCTGCACCCTCCAAAGCACATCTGTACAACTCATCTCGAATCATTCATTCCCTACACCCTATCCTCTGGTTCCTCCTGAATTCCTGATTCAATTAATTGCTGGCTGACTGATATTGATGCTTACTGTTATAAGCCCAACTAATGTTATTATTGCACAAGTCATTTGCCAGAATGAAATCTGGTTTGACTAATCTAGTTTTGGTTTGAATGAGACAGTCTCTTGGTGAGACAAGCACACAATGTTGCTGATTTTGTGTTAACAATAAAACAGAAGTTTACTTATCAAAATAAGTGCAGATAAAAAAGAATACAAATCGATCTATGTATAACACAAACTGTAAAGATTTTTGAATACACGACAAAGGCATAATCCTAAAACACTCCTTTATAGATTGCAAACTGTCCTGTGCATAGTACCAAAAATTACTAAATTACCTCTTGTATAGTGAACAAACCCTTTGTTCAAACGTGTCCATGCCAACCAGATATCCTAAATTAATCTAATCCCATTTGCTAGCATTTGGTCCATAATCCCTCTAAACCTTTCCTATTCATGTACCAATCCAGGTGCCTTTTCAATGTTGTAATTGTGCCAGTCTCCACCACTTCCTCTGGCAGCTTGTTCCATACACCCACCACCCTCAGTGTGGAAAAAGTTGCCTCTTACGTGCCTTTTAAATTATTCACCTCTCACCTCAAACCTGCAGTTTGGGACTGCCCAGCCTGGGAAAAAGACCTTGGCTATTAACCTTCTCCATGCCCCTCATGATTGTGTAAACCTCTACACAGTCACCCCTCAGCCTCTGACGATCCAGGGAAAATAGTCCCAGCCTCTCCCTATAGCTCCAACCCTGGTGAAATTTTTGCTGTACCCTTTCAAGTTTAACAACATCTTTGCTAGAGCAGGGAGACCAGAGTTTAATACAGTATTCCAAATTACTTGCATTAGAGGATGAAAATCACTTTATTTAAACACCTTAGTAGACTTAAACATAACTGCCAGTCTTTAAAGTTTGTTAGCCTCTTCCTCGAGTTTTTATCCGTCTGATTTTAAGCATTATCGGCTTTACTGACATTTCTACGCAAACAATTTTCGTTTGGGACTACACTAACTCCTTACTAAGAAGTTAGGTAAATCTCCTAGTTTTGAAAACTAGCTCTCTCAAAACAAAATCACCAGGGCTACAGAAATGCTTGCAAGTTAAATCAGTTCCTTCGGAGACACAGCAAAACTGATACGTCATTACTCAAAAATTCAAAACACATATTAAAATGTATACATCACATACCCAGCATAGAGCTGGTAGTTTTAGGTGTGACAGTTAGCTTTGTAAGGAAGAAATTGGCCATTGCAGGATAACCAAACCACATACGCACACACCAAAAAGTGTGTCTAACAAAGTATAGATCAATGTCCCAAGATGTTTGGAGAGCCACTATCTGAGGCCCACACTTTGCACTATGGGTCCTGGCAGTTTAACATCAACCCAATTTTGTTTTAAATTCTGTTATATTTTTGGATATGTTAAGGTAGTTTCAAAAGGCGGGTGATGGCCTAAGCCCTATACAGCAAGAAAAGGAATTCCATTCCATGCCAGTGACTTGTAGAGGCTTAGGCCAGCTCCAAGATCCAGCTACAGTGATATTTATGAACATTAGACAGTTTACTTCCAGGCGTGGAAAGTTATTGTCTTGTTAGCCGACCATTGGCAGTTTCTCACCTTTGTCTGCTCCCAGACATGTAGAAACACAAGTTACAGATGTGCATCTAATCTACATTCATGTGTGGGCCAGCGATTTTAAACACTGACCCTGATTATTACTTTAGCTGTGGCTCAGTCAATAAAACACTGACTCTCTCTTTGTCACCTCCCAGCCATAAGGTTGTGGGTTCAGCATCCTCTCCAGAGATGAGCATAGCATTGAGTGAGGTGTCGAGACATGCTGCAGCATCTTGGGTGAGGCACTCTGGGGATGCTGCTCCTACTCTCTCTGATCTCATACCTGATGGTTTTTCAAAAGCAGGCTCTAGTGAAACCACCCCCCCCCCCCCCCCCCCCGAATATCCTGGGCCACATTCCCTCCGAACGTTGTCGCTGCGCAGACCTCCAATTCCAAAAGCAAAACTCAATGGGTTCACGGCCAGTTGGTGTACGTGGATCTTCCACATGGGACACAGTGCTGTGTCCCAAAATTTATTCCTCAGCCACTTTGTAGAGAAACCAAATGTACTAACCATCATGTTGAGGGAGCTCGCTATGGTCAAATTGGCTACCTCATTTCCTATAATATAACAGCAATTTTGTACCAGAGAGGGTGTCAATTGTCTGGTCAGCTGTTTTGTGATGCACCGTGATGCCAACAGTGTGGTGTTCAGTTCTGCACTGGCTGAGATTACCACATGGGATTCTCCTTCTCGACTTCTCCCCATTTTACTGAGGAATGCCAACTCTCTGATTTTTTTTAAATGTTGTCTCTCTCTCTCTCTCTCTCTCTCTCTCTCTCTCTCTCTCTCTCTAATGAGAGAGGAGCCTTGATGGTCTGATGGGACAATGGCCAACTTACCTTTACATTCCAAAAGTACATTAGTTTAACAGCAGAGGTTGCAAAAAAAAATGCTGTGCAAACTCAAGTGCCTGTCAAAACTAGTTAGTGATGACATGCAGCTAATCTAAAGAGAGAAAGTTAATCGAATATTAACTGAGGGCGGTGTCAACAGATTTGATCATTAATTATCAATGACTACAGGTTTATTGAGAGAGGATCTGGTGTTCCTTTACCAGGGAATTCCATACAAGGTAACTGATCTGAACATGTTGACACATTCTAGGCACGGTTGGTTGCTTTGTAGTTGCATTTATCCCACCGTTGTGGTTTTGCATGCTTTAATCTTGTCACAACGCAGTAGAGGGGTAAAAAATAATCTCTCAAGGTGAGTGATTTTTCCAGCAGGGTTGGTGGCCTGTCTTTGAGGGCATTATCACATGGCAGCAATGAACTCTGTTGGCCTGTCCTGCTCTGATTTCAATCCCCAATTGTGCCTGTCTTTGAAGCGCAGGGGTGGGTGTTAATACGTCAGGAAGAGAGAATTGTTTTTAAGCCCTTGCTTGTAACCTCTTTTGGTGTCTGGCACTAGGCTTGGGAGCAGACATAGAGGAGAAAAATAAAATGAAGGCATTAAGATAAAATTGTTTGATTCTTTTTTCTTTTACAAAAATTAAAACTGATTAATTCTGCAAAACATCCTGTCGACTTTTTTTTTAAACAGCTTTGCTCTTCAGTTTATTCTGATCTCGCAACCTTGTGCATTATAAAAACATTAGAACTGGAGTAGGCCATTCAGTCGCTTGAGTCTATTCTTCCATTTTGTATGATCATTGCTGATCTCCTCCCAGCAATTGCTGCCTGCTCTCTGTAGCCTTCAACCTATTACTAAATAAGTCACCTTGGATTTATTTGGTGTCCCCTCCACTCCAGTTTAGTAAATTCCACAGATTCACAACACTTTTTGACAGAAATCATTCCTCCTCATTTTAAATGTGCTAGCCTTGAGCCCGAAACTGTAATCTCTCATTCTACCTCAGTCTTCAAGGGGAAGCCATCACTTGATATCAAATTTGTCAATTTCCTTTAGTGTCTTACATACACCCCCTTTAAGCCATAGAATCCTTTACTGTGTGGAATCATGCCTTTCAGCTCAAGTCCACACTGACGCTCCAAGCAATATCTCACTCAGACCCACCCCCTTACCCTGTAACCCCACAGCTAACCCACCTAGCCTGGACACTCTGGGGACATTTAGCATAGGCAATCTGCCCTAACTTGCACATCTTTAGCCAGAAGCCTGCACAGGCAGGGGGAGAATGTGCAAACTCCAAATACAGACAGTTGCTTACCACTGAGTCACTTTCATTCTTCAAAAATTGAGCAAGTATGAACCTATGCTTTTCAACCTGTCTTTGTAAAACAAGCCTTTTGTCTCTGGAATTAATCCAGTGAACCTTCTCTGAACTGCTTCCAATGAAATATCTTCTCTGTTGATTGGGAAAGATTCTGGCCAACATTCCCTCCACACGTATGGGATTAATTTTGTCAGTGGGTAAGTGGTGGTTTAATGATAATGTCATCGGAGGAGTAATCCAGAGGCTCAAACTAATGTTCTGGAGCCATGGGTTTGAATCCCAACGAGGCAGAATTTAAACTCAGTAAAATCTGAAATAAAAAGCTAATCTAATGGTGGCTGTGTTGTAAATACTCATTTAGTTCACTGATGTTCTTTAATTCAAGGTGGCCTGTTTCCCTTCTCTGGTTTGGGCCTATAGGTGACTCCAGGTGCATGTGCCACAATGATGCCACCCGAAGGTTGCAGGAACAGCAACTCATATTCCGCCTGGGAACCCTGCAGCCATATGGTATCAATGTGGACTTCACCAGTTTCAAAATCTCCCCTTCCCCTACTGCATCCCTAAACCAGCCCAGTTCGTCCCCTCCCCCCACTGCACCACACAACCAGCCCAGCTCTTCCCCCCCCCCCACTGCATCCCAAAACCAGTCCAACCTGTCTCTGCCTCCCTAACCGGTTCTTCCTCTCACCCATCCCTTCCTCCCACCCCAAGCCGCACCCCCAGCTACCTACTAACCTCATCCCACCTCCTTGACATGTCCGTCTTCCCTGGACTGACCTATCCCCTCCCTACCTCCCCACCTACACTCTCTCCACCTATCTTCTTTACTCTCCATCTTCGGTCCGCCTCCCCCTCTCTCCCTATTTATTCCAGTTCCCTCTCCCCCTCCCCCTCTCTGATTAAGGGTCTAGGCCCGAAACGTCAGCTTTTGTGCTCCTGAGATGCTGCTTGGCCTGCTGTGTTCATCCAGCCTCACATTTTATTATCCAGGTGCATGTCAATGTGGTTTACTATTAGGTTTTGAATTTCTATAGCAACCAACACCATTGTCCAGAAGGTAGATGGGAACCAATGTCTAAAGGAAGTTAAAGATGGGCAATAAGGGCTGGCTCTACCACATTCCACAAATGAAGAAAAGTGCTTTAATTTTTTTTTCATTCATTTAAAGTATTGCCCATCCTAAATTAACGGTCAGCCATATTGTTGTGGGTCTGGAATCATATGTAGGCTAGACCAGATAAGAATGGTAGTTTCCTTCCCTGAAGGAGATTAGTGAACCAAATGGGTTTTTCTGACAATCAACAATGGATTCATGGTCATCATTAGACTCTTAGTTCCAGTTTGTTTTTTTTAAACTTGAATTCAAATACCACCATCTACTGTGGCAGGATTCAAACCCAGGTCCCCAGAACATTACCTGGGTCTCTATATTAAGACCATAAGCGACTTCCCCAGGCTGAGCACTAAACTGACCAGGGAATAGGCCGCCCCCAGACCCCAGTGGTCGGAAACCCGCGTGCTCACCATTACGCCACGGCAACCAGAGCAGTCCAGTGATAATGCCACTCGGCCTTTGCTTTCCCCTGGCTCTCTGAGAGAACCTGGTTCATCCCATCCCTCTGAACGCCCCCCCCCCCCCCCCATTACTTCAGCTAATTCCAGCGTATCCAGTGCCGTACAAGTCAAATCTTCCAGACTTGGCAACATCCTGGTAAATCTTTTCTGGACCCTCTCCAGTTTAATAATGCCCTTCCTATTGGAGAGCAACTGGAACTGGGCACAATACTCCAAAAGTGGCCTCACAAACGACCTGTACACCCACAAATGTGACATTTCAACGCCTATGCTCGAAGAAAAACCAAAAGAACCATGGATGCCGTAAATCGGAAACAAAAACAGAAGTTTCTGAAAAAGCTCAGCAAACAAAAACAGAAGTTTCTGAAAAAGCTCAGCAGGTCTTGCAGCATTTGTAGGAGAAATCAGAGTTAACGTTTCACTCTAGTTCTGAAGAAGGGTCACTGACCCCCAACATTAACTCTGATTTCTCTTCACAGATGGTTCCAGACCCTCTGAGCTTTCACAGCAACTTCAGTTTTTGTTCCTATACTGAAAGGTCTGAGCAATGTTGGCAAGTGTGCAAAAACACCTTCTTAACTTCCTTGTACCTGAATCCCTGGGTCTCTCTGTTCTACAATGCCATCCAAGGTAACCATTGTTGAAAATTTTATCTCCACCATCTTTGCGTATGGATTAATCTGCAGTGGAACGGCCCATTATCAACTAGTCAGCATTATTTCCAGAGGGAGGCATTGACAGAAATTACGCCATTACCCTGCTTGCCTAGTATTTTGTACAATTTATGCTGAGATGGCACCACTGCAGAGTCTGAATCAATGGCCATGAAGCCACAGATTGCGATTTTCTTTTGAAAACTCAGCCAGTTCGCCAGTGATCTTTTAGAGTCATAGAGTTGTCCAGCACAGAATTAGACCCTTCAGTCCATGCTAACCAGATATCTTAAATTAATCTAGACCCATTTGCCAACATTTGGCCCTCATCCCTCTTAAATCCTTCCTATTCGTATATCCATCCAGATGCCTTTTAAATGTAGTTGTGATAGTACCCCATTCTATCATCACTCCTGGCAGCTCATTCCATATGCGCACCACCCTCTGCATGAGAAAGTTGCCCCCTTAGGTCCCTTTTAAATCTTTCCTCTCTCACCTCACACCTTTGCCCTCTAGCTTTGGATACCCCCACCCTGGGGAATAGATTTTTACTATCCACCCTATACATGACCCTCATGATTTTATACATGGTGCACATGTTTCTTGATCAGAGGTCATCGGTTTGATCCCCCAGCTGCAGGGATCTGACCCTCCCAGTGCCTGACTTGAGGCAGCACCACACTGTCAGACATTTCACTTGGCAGAAGTTGTATTAAATCAAGTCCTCAGCTGCCCTTTCTCATGCAGAATATCCACTGTGTGGAAGTAGGCAATTCAGCCCTTCAAGTCCATGCCAACCCTCCAACGAGCATCACATGCAGACCCGCCCCATCCCTGTAACCCACCTGTAACCCTGCATAATTTTAAGAACAGCCGATTCACCCTAACCCACATATCTTTAGATTGTGGGACGAAACTGCAGCATCCAGAAGGAACCTGCACAGCCACAGGGAGAATGTGCAAACTCCAAGCAGGCAGTCACCCTGAGGCTGGTGCAGAACCGGGGTCTCTGGTGCTGTGAGGCAGCAGTGTTAACCATGGGGCCACCATGCCACCTGGCAGATGCACATGTGAAAGATCCCACAGCCGCTGCACTGAACAGCAAGGGGGATTCCACCCTCCTGTCCCAGTGATAAAATTTAATTTCAAGCAATTCAACGTCACTGAAAACAGATGTTTGTAAATCCGCTACTCTGTCCCTAATTGGCTCACCTTCAAGTCTTGGGATTGACTGACAGGCTACAGTAATACAGCATGGAAACAGACTCTTTGGTCCAGCCTGTCCATGCCAACTATAAACTCAGACTACACTAGTCACGCCAGCCTACGCTTGGCCCATACCCCTCCAAACATTTCTTATTCATGTACTTATCCAAATGTCTTTTTAAACATTGTAACTGTACCTGCATTCACCACTTCTTCTAGAAGCCCATTTCCCACATTCCACATTCCTCTGTGTAAAAAACATCTGCCCCTCATGTCATTTTTGAATCTTACTCCTCTCACCTTAGAAATACGCCACCCAGTCTTGAAATCCATTACTCTAGGGAAAAGATCTTATCTGTACCCCTCATGATTTTATAAACCTCAATAAGGTTACCCCTCAACGTCCTATGCTCCAGTGAAAGAAGTGCCAGCCTTTCCTTATAACTCACACCATCCATTCCCGCATCATCCTGGTAAATCTCTTCTGAACCCTCTTCAATTTGACAATAACCTTACGATAGCAGGGCGACCAGAACTGGACACAGTACTCCAGAAGAAGCCTGTAAAATCTCAACATAACTAGACGTGACCAGGTGAGCACCCCCCACCCCCCACAAGGCATCTGTCCCCAACAAGCATTGTTTAGACTGAACCAGCCAGCAGAGGGAAGCCTGTTCCATGTTAAAGCTGGGCAGACCAAAGAGGTACCCCCTCCAGAATGTGAGCTTGAGCTTTGGCTTGCAAACTTGCAGGAGAATGCCAAATGGAGCGAGAGCATGCCAGGCCCGAGGAATCGAACTCAGGAAGTCGTTGCTTGTGTGCAGCGGAAAAACAGGGGCAGGAGTCTTCTGGCACTTAGCACCGAGCTTAACTTTTCCTCCTTCTGCACGTTGTCACGCAGTGGGCAGCGAGTGACGCCGGGGAGGATTCAAACAGAAACAGAGACTCCCTCACACATTTTACCCTAACCCCCATTCCAGCCCAAATGATCATTCTTTGTTAGAAGCACAGAAAATAATAGCACGAGGAGGTCAATCAGTCCAACAAGCCCACTCTGTCATTCACTATGATCATGGCTGATGTTTTATCTGAGTTCTATACATTCCCCATTCTCCCCATATCCCTTGAGGCTTTTAATGTCTACCCGGCTGTTTCTTAAACATACTCAGTGAATTATGGAATCCCTACAGGGCAGAAGCAGGCCATTCGGCCCATCAAGTCCTCCACACCAACCCTCTGAAGAGCATCCCACACAAACCTTGTTCCTGTACAAACCCTGCACTTCTCATGGCTAACCCATTGATCCTGAACATCCTTGGGCACTATGGGACAATTTAGCATGGCCAACGCACCCTCACCTGCACATCTTTAGACTGTGGGAGGAAACCAAAGCAGATGGAGGACACCCGCACAGGCACAGGGGAGAACTTGCAAATCCCACAAAGACCGTCGCCCACGGCTGGACTCAAACATGGGTCCCTGGCGCTGTGAGGCAGCAGTGCTGACCACTGAGCCACTGTGCCACCACTCAATATGATTGTAGCTGATCTTTTATTTCAATGTTATAGTTCCACATTGTCCCCATGCCTGTTGATGCCTTCAATAACTAGAAGTCTACCCAATTGTGTCTTAAACATATTGTGAATTGGCCTCCACTACCTGCTGTGTTTGAGAATTCCTCTGTATTAACACTTTTTGAATAAAGAACGTTCTCCTCATCTCAGTCCTAAGAGGCCTAACCTTTATCCTGTGACTGTGACCTCTTTGTCCCAGATCGCCCCACCCAGAGGAAACAATGCATCCGGCCATGTCAAAAATTGACACGTTTCAATGAGATCCCCCTCTCATTTTTCTGAAGTCCTGCAAATACAAGCTCAACTGACCCAATCTCTCCTCGTGCAATAATCTCACCATCCCAGGAATCAGTTTGGTGAACCTTTGCTGCATCCCCTCTGTGGTAAATGAATTATTAAACATATAAATCTGATGATTTCCCTCATATTACACAAGACGCCATCACTGATACTCTGAAGAGCATCCTGCCCAGACCCACCCCATTTAGCCTACATACAATGGGGCAGCTTAGCATGGCCAATCACCCTAACCTGCACATCTTTGGAGTGTGGAAGGAAACCAAAGCATTTTGGAGGAACCCCACACAGATACAGGAAGGACATGCAAACTTCACACAGATACTTGCCCAAAGCTGAAGTTGAACCTAGGTCCCTGGCACTGTGAAGTAGCAGTACTAACCACGGAGCCACTCATCCTCCACCTAGTTCCAATCCACTCTGGCTGCTAACCCTTAAAAACTTTGCTCAAGCACAAGAAGATGAATAGAAAGCTAAATTTACCATGGTGACTACACAACCTGAAGGTGGTTACTAAATAAGGGGTAACAAGGTGCAGAGCTGGACGAACACAGCAGGCCAAGCAGCATCAGAGGAGCAGGAAAGCTGACGTTTCGTGCCTAGACCATTCTTCAGAGATGGGGGAGGGGAAGGGTGTTCTGAAATAAATAGGGAGAGGGAGGGAGGCGGATAGAAGTTGGATAAAGGAGAAGCCAGGTGGAGAGGGTGCATTTCACTTTTGTTTTGAAATTACATCACTTGCCAACTTCCTCTGAGGCAGACCCTCAGGATCGAGGGATAGATTGTTTCCCACAATGGTTCAGTGAGTCCCTGAGTTGCCTGAGCCGTCCGACGTGCAATCAACAGACTCTGCTATGTTGGTGCTGTTCAAAAGATCAATGAGTTGTTCAGAGGTTAGCACACCCTCTCCAATATGTCGGCTTCACCTCACAATCCTCACAAAGCATCTCTGCATTTGCTGCCTTAGGAATAGCTACAGCACTGCAGCAGGCCATTCAACCCATTGCTTTTGTTCTGGCTGTCTGCCAGAGCAACTCACCTAATGTCACTCCTCTGTTTTTCTCCCACTGTAACCTTGCAAATTTTGTTCTCCTTCAGATAATGAATCTGCAGTCACTACTTACTCAGTGTGTTCTGGAACTTAACCAGTTGCTGCATTTTTACAAAATTATAAAGTTTTAATTGAATTAGCTTTATTATCGCATGAGTACAGTGAAAAGGTTACAAGTCACCACTCACGGTGCTAGTAAGAACTGCCGATGCTGGAGTCAGAGACAACGCAGTGTGGAGCTGGAGGAACACTACAGGTCAGGCAGCATCTGACCCTGAAGAAGGGTCCCAACCCAAAATGTCAAGTTTCCTGCTTTCCTGACGCTGCCTGTCCTGCAGTGTTCCTCCAGCTCCGCACTGTGTTACCACTTACAGCGCCATCTTCAGTAGAGATTCTTGAGTACAAGTCCTCAGGGAAAAATAAAAATTAATTCCCTTTTAAGAAATGCAGTGATTAATGCCCAAGCTTAGTATTAAAAATTACATTCAGTGTGACTATTTCTCTCAGAGGGTAGTGAATTCTTTGTTGATCGGCCTATGTCATTAAGTACATTCGAGGCTGAGACAGATGAATCAGTTAAGGAATCATCAAGCAAATTTCTTCTCTAACATATTCTAGCATGTCTACACATTCTCTGAAGTCTTCACAGTCATGCTGTGGAGGTGCCGGTGTTTGATTGGGGTAGATAAAGTCAAAAATCACATCACACCAGGTTTATAGTCCAACGGGTTTGTTTGAAATCACAAGCTTATGGAGCGCAGCACCTCTGTCAGGTGCAGTGAGAGGACAGCACACAAACAAACTCTGTATTGTGTGCTGTCCTCTCACTGCACCAGATGAAGGGGCTATGCTCAGAAAGCTTGTGATTTTCAAACAAACCTGTTGGCTATAACCTTGCGTCGTGTGATTTAACTCTTAATAGTGTTCACAAAGTTTTGTGGACATGGTGACTCAGTGGTTAGCGCTGCTGCCCCATGGTTCCAGAGCCAAGGTTCAACTCCACCCTCAGATGGCACTCAATGCAGAACTTAGAACATTACAGCTCAGTACAGGCCCTTTGGCTCTCGATGTTGCGCTGACCTGTGAGTTTGCACATTCTTTCCCTGTCTGCATGGGTTTCGTCCCATCGTCCAAAGATGTACAGGTTGGGGTGGATTGGCCATGCTGAATTGTACATGGTGTCCAGGGATGTGCAGGCTAGATGGATTAGCCATGAGACTCTTCAGAAGGTTGGCATGGGCTCAACGGACCAAATAGCCTGCTTCCACAGTGTAGGGATTCTGCAAACTGGACCCAGTACTGCAAAAGGCTGAACCCCGGTGTTTTACACCCATTTAATGTAACTTCCTTGCTTTTGCACTCTCCTCTCCTATCGATAAGACTCATACTGACCATGCTCTCATTCTGTCCTGCCACTTCTGCTTCTTCCTAGACCTGCCTTTGCCATTTTTGGCCAATCCCCAGTGAGTCAGGTGGAATGTCTGAGCTTCTGGGAGAACCCTGAGACATTTCCAATGTCGCCAGGAGGGTCCTTCTGCAACTGTGCCCCGAGCAGTCGCTGTTGCAATGTAGGAACTACGCCAGTCAATTTGCTCAAAGCCTTCTCCCAAAAATGATAACATCACAAATAATCGAGTCGTCTGTTATTTGGTTATATTTTGGTTGGAGTTAATTACCCGTACTAGGACACCAGGGAATTTAAGAAGACTGTGTCAAAACCTTTTGTGATTTTGAATGCCTCTATACCTGCGGGCACCATGTGCTTCTGTTCCAGGGAGATGACTGGTGAGTGGCAAGGTGCCAAAACCTTCCTCCTATCTGTGTCTTAAGCTGGGTCAGTTGATCGATGTGCATCAGGATGGGAATCTAAGGAATCCTACCTGGAAAGAACATTTGTCTAATGAGGAAAAGTTAGACAGGACAAATCTGTATCTTTTTGATTTTTAGAAGAGTTAGTGCTGACTTCACTGAAACACAAAGATCCTGACGTGGTGGGTGTTTCCTATTGTGGGACAATCTAGAACTAGGGGTTGTAGTTTAAAATAAGGAGCTACCCACCTAAGACAAACGATGAGGAGAAACAATTTCTCTCAGAGGGTTGTGCGTCTTTAGAATTTCCCTCCTCAAAAGGCAGTGGATGTGCAACCTTTAATATTTTTAAGGCAGACATAAGATTTTTGATTATCATGGGGATGTTTTAATGGGGGGATGCAGGAATATAGAGTTGAGGTTAAAATCCTGATGTTACAGAATGGCAGAGTAAGGTTTGTAAGGCTGAAGGACCTGCATTTCATGTTATTTGCATATAAAGAGGAGTAGGATGAGGCCTTTCAGCCCCTCAAGCCTACTCTGCCATTCTAGAACAAAATTGATTTTCTAACTCAATGTCATTTTCCTGCATTATCCCCGTATCTCTCAACGATTTTAATCCAGAAAGTCCCCAAGTTACAAACGTTTGACCTAGAAACACCGGTACTTATGAATGTAATCTCATACTGGGGTGTCATTTTAAAGATCTGAACACCTCATTACTGGAGGATGTGGAGGCTTTAGAGGGGGACCAGAAGAAATTTACCAGGATGCTACCTGGATTAGATATACCTGTATGAGCTGAAAGAAGAGGCTAGAAAAACTCGGCTTGCTTTCTCCGGAGTGGTGGAAGCTGAGGAGGGCCTTGACAGAAGTCTATAAAATTACGAGATGCATTGATAGGGTTGACATCCAGAATCTTTTTCCCAGAGTTGAAATGTTTAATTCTAAGGGGTATGCATTTAAGATGAGAGAGAGAAGTTCAAAGGAGATGTGAGGGACAGGTTTTTTACACAAAGAGTGGTAGGAATGTGGAATGCGCTGCAAGAGGTGGTGGTAGAGACATATTATAGGGACGTTTAAGAGATTTTTAAGATAAGCATATGAATGGAGGGATATGGGGTGTTGTGGACCAAGGGGGCATCATGTTCGCACAACATCGTAGGCTGAAGGGCCTGTTCCTGTGCTGTACTGGTCTATGTTCTATCCAACATATAAACATTTCCTGTACTTACGAATGGCTAATTTGCATTGTCCTGCATTGTATTCCGACTTGTGAACAGAACAGAAACCGTTCACAACTTGGGGACAGCCTGTCTATAGAAAACTATCAATCTCAAGTGTGAACTTACTTGCTGACAGAGCTTCCACAGCTCTTTGGAGTATTCCAGATTCACTGCCCTCTGAATGCAGAAATTCCTCCTCAAACAGTACTAAATTGGCCTATCCCCTTATTCTGAAACTGTGTTTGATCTGATCTACTCTCACTGTCTGGTGTAGATACAATAATGGGCTTATTACCTTCAGCAGGGTATCTGTACCTAATTAGCTGATACTTACGTTTAACTCCTGTAAGATAACTACTAGATGTGGGTAGGGTAGTACTAAAAGACTCAATCTTCTTTCCAATGACTCTGACTACACTTGCCACTCTGTCAGGAAGGCAGCTAACATAATCAAAGACCCCTGCCACCCCGTCATACTCTCTTCCGTTGGGCAGAAGTTTGAAAACACGTACCAACAGATTTAAGAACACTTCTTCCCCGCTATTATCAGACTTGTGAACAGACCTCTCATATATTAGAGTTCATCTTTCTCTGCACCTTCTCTGTAACACTGTATTCTGAATTCTGTTCCATTGCCCTGACGTACTTATGTAAGGTATGATTTGTCTGGTCAAAAAGGTATACAATACTTTTCAATGTATCTCGGGATATACAATAATAAATCCAATTGAATCTGTCTATTACAATTTCTGGTATTCACATACGTTATAAACTGCTTCATTTGAGCTGATACAAAGCAATTCAGTTACAAACTGTAGTGTGCTTCCTACACCATGTCAGGCTGCAACTGGTCACAGTTAGGATGGAGACTGAGACAAGTCACATACCGTGCAATGATAGCTTCAGCATGTCTCTTAAAGATTTAAAGGGCACACATCAGCTATGAGACATAACTTGACAGTGTCTTCTGGTTCTAGACCCTACCTGCTACCCCCAACTCCCACTAGCCAAGGGAAACGTTCTTTCTGCGTCCACCCTGTAAGAATTGTGCATGTTTGATTGAGATCAGGTCTCAAGCTTCTAAATCCCGCAGAATATAGCCCCAGTCTATTTAAACCACCCTCGTCCAGCTCTCCCCCAGGAATTAGTTTGGTGAACCTTCACAATGGTCCATTAACGGCATGTGTATCTCGCTTGTTTTTCTCTTTTTTCCCCCTGGTTGCACACACCTTCTGCTTCCCCTAGCCAATGTCTGGAGTGGGGTGGCAGGGTGCGAGCAATGATGACGCTGTCAATAAGGAGTGGCACTGAGGGTTCCATTCACAGAACTGCTGCCACAGAGCAGCAGAGAGGAGGTGGGGCATGGGATCACTGCAGCCCAAAAAGAAACTAAAAACAGACTGTGTGGAATTTTTTCTGAATTACATCATCACACACACCCTGAACCACAGATAGAAACAAGGGATGTAAATATATGACTGCACCAGTCAGGCTCTGATTACAAACTGACAGCGTCCCTACATGTCATTCACAGAGGGGGCCAAGGGACTTCAACTATAGAGTCATACAGCACAGAAACAGACCCTTTGGTCCAACTTGTCCATGCCAACCAAGTTTTCCAAACTAAACTAGTCCCACTTGCCTGCATTTAGCCCATATCCTTCTAAATCTTTCCGGTCCAAATGTCTTTTAAAAGTTGTAACACCATCTGTATTTACCACTTCCTCTGGCAGTTCATTCCACACACAAACCACTCTCTGCGTGAAAACGTTTTCATGTACCTGTCCAAATGTCTTTTAAATGTTTAGCTGAACCTATGGCCACCACTTCCTCTGGCAGTTCATTCCACACAATGAACCACTCTCTCTGTGATAAAGTTGCCCCTTGGGTCCCTTTTAAGTCTTTCTCCTCTCACTTTACACCCTTTACTTTAGAACTCCCCTACCCTAGGGAAAACACCTTTGCTATTCACTTTATCTATGCCTCTCATGATTTTATAAGCCTCTATCAGATTACCCTTCAACCTCCTACACTCCAGTTATTTGGAAAGAGGCCGCAGTTGTGTTGGCATAGAGAAGGCCAAAGACAGATTTTGAGGGAGGACATTTTCTTTCTGACACTGTGAGTGATCTGGAATGCACTGCCTGAGGCTTTGGTGGAAGCAAATTCAATAAGAACTTTGGAAAGAGGGAAGTGAATGCATACTTGAAAAGAAAATGCGAATGGAGAAGCAGGGGACTAATTGATCAGTGGTTTCAAGAGCTAGTACAGGTGGAATTGGCCAAATGGCATTCACCTGTAAGATAACATTACATGACCACATTATTGCTGACACAAAGCACAAACAGTCCCTTTTACGATTATTTCTCCTGTTACCTTCAGTCCCAAATGATGCTCTTCCTGCCGCACCATGGAACATCAATGTATGAATTTTGGGACTGATGTAATTTTAGGACATATGTCCCAGCAATTGATAGATCAAATTGGACACATTGTTTGTGTCAAGCCAACTGCATGCCGAACTTGACCAGCTCCTGCTTGCAAAATCTGGAACAAGACAGACACTTTTAACTATGATTCTGTGATTGGATGACAATCGTTGCACAATCCTGATTGCGCTAAGGCAATACTAATTGAAAATAATTAGTTCAGCTCATAACCTGGCTTATGTACACTTGCTAGAAATGAACTAGAAAGGATAGCAAAGATGATTAAGGATAGCAAAGATAATTCTCGATAGGAGTGAGAGAGACAGGGTAGTTGTCATGGGGGACTTCAACTTTCCAAATATTGACTGGGAACACTATAGTTCGAGTACTATAGATGGGTCAGTTTTTGTCCAGTGTGTGCAGGAGGGCTTCCTGACACAGTATGTAGATAGGCCAACAAGGGGCGAAGCCACATTAGATTTGGTACTGGGTAATGAGCCTGGCCAGGTGTTAGATTTGGACGTAGGTGAGCACTTTGGTGATAGCGATCACAATTCTGTTATGTTTACTTTAGTGATGGAAAGGGATAGGCGTATACCACTGGGCAAGAGTTATAGCTGGGGAAAGGCAATTACGATGAGATTAGGCAAGATTTAGGAAGCATAGGATGGGGAAGGAAACTGCAGGGGATGGGCACAGTAGAAATGTGGAGTTTATTCAAGGAAAAGCTCCTGTGTGTCCTAGATAAGTATGTACCTGTCAGGCAGGGAGGAAGCTGTAGAATGCGGGAGCCGTGGTTTACGAAGGAGGTGGAATCTCTGGTCAAGAGGAAGAAGAAGGCTTATGTTAGGATGAGATATGAAGGCTCAGTTAGGGCACTTGAGGGCTACGAGGTAGCCAGGAAAGACCTAAAGAGAGAGCTCAGAAGAGCCAGGAGGAGACTTGAGAAGTTGTTGGCGGATAGGATCAGGCTAAACCCTAAGGCCTTCTATAGGTATTTAAGGAATAAAAGAATGGTGAAAGTAAGATTAGGCCCAATCAAGGATAGTAGTGGTAAGTTGTGTGTGGAGTCAGATGAGATAGGGGAAGCGCTAAATGAATATTTTTCAACAGTATTCACTCTAGAAAACGACAATGTTGTCGAGGAGAATACTGAGATACAGGCTACTAGACTAGGTGGGATTGAGGTTCACAAGGAAGAGGTATTAGAAATCCTTCAGAGGATGAAGATAGATAAGTCCCCTGGGCCAGATGGGATTTATCCTCGGATCCTCTGGGAAGCCAGGGAGGAGATTGCCGAGCCTTTGGCATTGATCTTTAACTCGTCATTGTCTACAGGAATAGTGCCAGATGACTGAAGGATAGCAAGTGTGCTTCCCCTGTTCAAGAAGGGGAGTAGAGACAACCCTGGTAATTATAGACCAGTGAGCCTTACCTCAGTTGTTGGTAAAGTGTTGGAAAAGGTTATAAGGGATAGGATTTATAATCATCTAGAAAAGAATAAATTGATTAGGGATAGTCAGCACGGTTTTGTGAAGGGAAGGTCATGCCTCACAAGCCTTATTGAGTTCTTTGAGAAGGTGACCAAACAGGTAGATGAGAGTAAACCGGTTGATCTGGTGTATATGGATTTCAGCAAGGCATTCGATAAGGTTCCCCACAATAGGCTATTGTACAAAATGCGGAGGAATGGAATTGTGGGAGATACAGCAGTTTGGATTGGAAATTGACTTGCTGAAAGAAGACAGAGGGTGGTAGTTGATGGGAATGTTCATCCTGGAGACCAGTTACTAGTAGTGTACTGCAAGGCTAGGTGTTGGGTCCACTGCTGTTTGTCATTTTTATGAATGACCTGGATGAGGGCGTAGCAGGATGGGTTAGTAAATTTGCAAATGACACTAAGGTCAGTGGAGTTGTGGATAATGACGAAGGATGTTGTAGGTTGCAGAGAGACATAGATAAGTTGCAGAGCTGGGCTGAGAGGTGGAAAATGGAGTTTAATGCAGACAAGTGTGAGGTGATGCACTTTGGTAGGAGTAACCAGAAGGCAAAGTACAGGGCTAATGGTAAGATTCTTAGTAGTGTAGATGAGCAGAGAGATCTTGGTGTCCATGTACACAGATCCTTGAAAGTTGCCACCCAGGTTGACAGGGCTGTTAAGAAGGCATACAGTGTTTTAGCTTTTATTAATAGAGGGATCGAGTTCCGGAACCAAGAGGTTATGGTGAAGCTGTACAAAACTCTGGTGCGGCCGCACTTGGAGTGTTGTGTACAGTTCTGGTCACCGCATTATAAGAAGGATGTGGAAGCTTTGGAAAGGATGCAGAGGAGATTTACTAGGAAGTTGCCTGGTATGGAGGGAAGCTCTTACGGGGAAAGGCTGAGGGACTTGAGGCTGTTTTCATTAGAGAGAAGAAGGTTGAGAGGTGACTTAATAGAAACATATAAAATAATCAGAGGGTTAGATAGGGTGGATAGGGGCAGCCTTTTTCCTAGGATGGTGACGGCGAGCACAAGGGGGCATAGCTTTAAATTGAGGAGTGAAAGATATAGGACAGATGTCAGAGGTAGTTTCTTTACTCAGAGAGTAGTAAAGGAATGGAACGCTTTGCCTGCAACGGTAGTAGATTCGCCAACTTTAGATACATTTAAGTTGTCATTGGACAAGCATATGGATGTACATGGAATAGTGTAGGTTAGATGGGCTTGAGATCGGTATGACAGGTGGGCACAACACCGAGGGCTGAAGGGCCTGTACTGTGCTGTAATGTTCTATGTATGTAACTGCATTCATATGCAGGGTTCCATTCTCTGCTAACAAATAATTATATGTTCAAATTTTGCACCTTTTCTGAGGCTTGGGGAGCCTATTGTTTGATCCATGACCTCCTTCTGCATCATAGTAATTGTGATTGGGTTAGTCAGAGTCAACTTGCCAACCAGTCAATGATCTTTTCTCCAGTAGTATAAATCAGTGTGATCCTTTGAATTTTGGTATTCTTGCATCTGTCCTGATGCCGTAAGACGAGAAAATTTGGCAACACACATTGGCAATACTTACTAATTATCCTTGAAATGTGTGTTCTTGCTCAGGCCATTTCAGAGGGCAATCATATTGCTATGGGGCTGGAGGCCCACGTAGGCCAGACTGGGTAAAGATGACAGCTTCTTTTCCTAATGGGCATTAGTGAACCAGATGGGTTTTTTTGGACAATCAATGATAGTTGTTGTGGTGACCGTAGCTTCAGCCTGTATTCGTTGAACTTAATTTCTACCAACTGATGTCCTGGCAGGATTTAAACCTGTGTCTTTAGAGTATGAGCCTAGACCCCTGAATTGGTAACCCAGACACATTACCACAACACCAACACCTTCCCAGGAAAGATGTTGTTAAAGTTAGATGGATGCAGAAAAGATTTACAAGGATGCTGCCAGGACCGGAGGGTTTGAGCTATAGGCAGAGAATGAACAGGCTGGGACTTTTTTCCATCATGTGTCAGTGACCTTTCAGAGGCTTATAAAAATGAAGGGTATGGGTAGTGTGAATAGCCAAGGTCTTTTCCCCAGAGAAGGGGAGACCAAGAATAGAGAGCATGGGTTTAAGGTAAGAAGGGGAAGATTAAAAGGGACCCAAGGGGCAACCTTTTCATGCAGAGCATGGTGTGTGTATGGAATGAGGCAGTGGTGGAGGCTGGTACAATTACAACACTTAAAAGGCATCTGGATGGGTATATGAATAGAAAGAGTTTAGAGGTACATGGGCCAAATTGCTGACAAATGGGACTAGATGAATTTAGGATATCAGGTTGGCATGAACGAGTTAGACTGAAGGGTCTGTTTCCGTTCTGTATGACTCTACAACTCAGACATGGAGGTGAGATCAGCTAGAGATGCGATTATATTCGGGAAGGTTCTTGAAGGAAGGAACAGTTACCACTACAGAGAAACCCATTTCTGTAAGTCCTCATTTAAAGTGTGTATTGATCTTTATTCTTTTATGGGATGTAGATATCATTGACGAGGTCAGCACTTTTTGCCAATTTCTAATTGCCCTTGAACTAAGTCCCTCGCTTCTTCCATTTCAGAGGACAGTTAGGTCTGGAGTCACTTATAGGGCCAGACTGGGTAAAGACATCAGATTTCTTTCTCTAAAGAACATCAGAGAGCCAGATGGGCTTTCTACAGGGGTGATAACAAAGTTTTCAGTAAAGGACTAATTATGGTAAAGATCTGCAACTGGTGAAACTGTCTGTTGCTTATTTGTAAATCTAAATGGCTCATCAAATCATTCAATGTGTTACCATAGTATCATGTTGTAACTCCTCACTCACTTCCCTCCCATTTCTCCACAATTTTGGATTGCCCAACCTTAAAATCACTCAGTCACCATTTCCTGAATTACAGAGGGAGCAATTAAGAGTCAATCGCACATTGCCGTGGATGGAGCAATGATGGAGTCACCTGTATGCCAGAATGGAGACATAGTGCAGATTTTCTTTTTGACAGGGGCATTAGTGAAGCAGGTGAAGACTCTATCAATGAACTGACAAGGGTGGCTCAGTGGTTAGCACTGTGCTAGGGACCTGGGCTCAATTCCACCCTCAAAAAAATTGTCTGTGTGGAGTTTGCACATTCTCCCTATGTCTGTGTGTGTTTCCTCTGGGTGCTCTGGTTTCCTCCTACAGTCCAAAGGTGCGCAGCTTAGGGTGGATTGGCCATGCTAAATTGTCCAGAGTGTCCAGGGATGTGAAAGCCAAGTGGAATAGCCTTGGGTAATGCAGGATTACATGGTTAGGGCAGGGGGTGCATCTATGTGGGATATCCATTGGAGATTGGTGTGGACTTGATGGGCCAAATGGCCTGCTTCCACATTGTAGGGATTCTATCTGGTATTCAACATGGTGAATATCAATACTTATTTGTGAATTCCCTACTCTAGAGGGGCATTAGTAAAGTGGGCAAGGATTTTAGTGACAGCCTGGAATGTAGCACAACCTGTACCAGTACCTCTTGTGAATTCCCTACCTTGAAAGGGTAGTGGTGAAACAAATGTGTTCTTACAACTATCGTCGAGGCTATAATTTCTATTCCAGAATGAAGTTGCCTTTTTCCTAGGATGATGGATTTCAAGACTAGGGGTCACAATTTTTAAAGGTGAGAAGAAAGAGATTTTAAAAAGACAAGGGGGCAATTTTTTTTTACACAGAGGGTGGCTGGTATGTGGAATGGACTTCCTGAGAAAATGATGGATGCGGGTACAATTACAACGTTTAAAAGATATTTGGATAAGCACATGAATAGCAAAGGTTTGGAGGGATATGGGCCAGGAGCACGCAGTTAGGACTAGATTAGTTTGGGCTTATGTTCGGCACAGACAGGTTGATCTCAAGGGTTTGTTTCTATTCTATATGACTCTCAATCAGTGAATTGAAATTATGCCTGAGACTGGCGTAGAACCCCAAGCGGCACTAGGACCCAGCCGCAGCTGCTTTCGGTCTCTCTCTCTCTCTCCCCCTCTATATCGCTGGACGCGTTGGTCAATGAAAAAGAAGGGGATATTACTGACAGTTTAATTTCAGATTCTGCTCTCTCGTCATCGGGGTGGGAGGGGAAGGGGAAGAGGAAGAGGTGGAGAGATATAAAAAATACATAGACAGAAAGAAAGAGAGAGACAGCAGACAATCCAAGGACGTGTTGAGTAGGAGGAAAAGTTTGCAACTTTTTCTTAACTTCCTTCTCCAAGGAGGCTAAAAAAATTTCGGGAGGGGACACATGACATGAGTTCGCTACTGCAGGACAGCAACGCCGAGGAGAACATTGACAAAGAGGAACAGAATGGGAGGTGAGTGATAGCTAAGGAGAGAGGGAGAAAAAGAGGGGCTGCTCTCTTAATTTCTAAAACTTTGAAGCTCAAGGTAGGCTGCAGGAAGAGTCTGAGCTGCATAGTCTCTTGCTTATCCCCTACCCATTCCCAATTCAAAGGCCCAAGTTTTCCCCGTGTTAATCATTAAACTACTTGGCTACTAACCTTAACCTCCAATGTATAGATTCAAACTACACTAGATTAAAAGAAAACAAATTTTCTTTAAAAAAATTGTATCGTGATGTTGCAAAAAAAATCCTTTAATGTAGAAGGCGTTTGGGCATGATTTATTTCCCCATAATGTATCTGCTAGTCTGGCCTCCAACAAACTTCCTTGCTAACTGGCCCTCCTGCATTGTTGAACATTTTTGATCCCAGATTCAACTGATCCTGAAAGGAGAAATTCCTCCTCATTTTGGATCCCATCTTTGTCAATTTAATAGGATAGACCATTACTGGATTTCTGAACACACCTTCCCCTACCTCAGGTGTACAGCCAATAAAAGTAGTTATTTACTTTGGAATGTAAACAAAAAAACTGGAGATCACAGTGCGTTTGGAAGCATCCATGGAGAGAAAGTGGAGATAATGGGAACTGCAGATGCTGGAGAATCCAAGATAACAAAGTGTGGGGCTGGATGAACACAGCAGGCCAAGCAGCATTTCTTGAGATGCTGCTTGGCCTGCTGTGTTCATCCAGCCCCACACTTTGTTATCATGGAGACAAAGCAAGCACTTTTAGTTGAGAAGTTGCACAGAAAACAGGACTGTCCACTTATGGATTTCACAAGCAATACTTCAAGAACAGATCTTTTTTAAAAGCGGTAATAGTTTAAGATATAAATATTCACAGGACACTGGGAAGAAGGGGGAGTGTGCTCTAGCAAAATAGTGACCGTGGGATCATTTGTCCTCACCTGAGATGGCAGATGGTGCATTCTGAGAGATGGGGTGGTACCTCTTTAATGCTGACACCAACTCAGTTAAGATGGCAGGGAGAGGTGATGAGGAGGAATTTCTTCTCTGAGGGGCAGTTCTGAATCTGTGGAATTCTCTTCACTCAGAGAATAATGAGGCTGAGAAAGACAGGTGTCAGGTTGACAGGGAAGGGAATTGAGAACTGGGGGAAGAGGTGGGCAATGGTGTCAGAGGTGCCTTGAACTGCTGGAATGCCGGAGTGGAGATATCATACATTTTCCTTCTTGCCTTACCCTTTTAGAGGTTATGCTGATCATGATTATGTATTCAAAGGTTGAATGAGAATAGGCAGATTTTCTAAAAGTATCTAGAGATGGTTTACAGTGTAGGAGGAAGCCATTCAGCCCAAAATCTGTGCCAGCTGTAGCAACTTCCTTTGCCTTTTCCCTATGGGCTGACAATTTTTTTAAATCTTTGTTTTATTATCCAATTTTCTTCTGAAGTCTTGACTGAACCAGCCTCTACTACACTCTCCACTGGTGAAATTCCAGATTCTAACCACTCACTGTGTAACAAACCTTTCCAGGTCTCATCTTTGCTGCTTCTGCTGGTTACCTTAAATTAGTCACCTACAGTTCTTGATCCTTACTCCATCGGTTTGGTCTACGTGTGATCTCGGACCCACAGCAATATGGTTGACTCTTAACCTCTCTCTATAATAAGAACATAGGAAAAAGAAGCAGGTGTGGGCCATCTGGCCGGTTGAGCCTGCTCCACCATTCAATAAGATCATGTCTGGTCTTTTCGTGGACTCAGCTCCAGTTACTCACCCCTGCTCACCATAACCTTTAATTCCTTTAAACCATAACCCTTAAATATTTACTGTTTAAAAATATATCTATATTTGCCTTAAAAACATTCAACAAGGTAGCCTCAACTGGGCAGGTAATTCCACAGATTCACAGCCCTTGAGGTGAAGAATTTTCTCCTCAACTCAGTCCTGAATCTGTTCCCCCTTATTTTGAGGCCCTGCCCCCCAGTTCTAGTTTCACCTGTCAGTGGAAATAATCTGTCTGCTTCTCTCTTACCTATTCCTTTCACAATTTTATATGTTTCTATAAGCTACCCTCTCCTTCTAAATTCCAATGAATGTAGTCCCAGTTTACTCAATCTCTCAACTCTGGAATTAACCTCGAACCTCCAGTGTCAGTACATCCTTCTCAAGTAAGGAGACCAAACCTGTACACAGTACTCCAGCTGTGGCCTCACCAGCACCTTATATACAGCTGCAGTATTTTAAACTCCTGTTTTTAAACTCCATTCCATTCTCAATTAAAGATAATATTCCATTTGCTGCCTTAATTACCTGCTGCACCTCCCACTATAATCGTCTGAGCAAGACACTGTGGTCAATTCTGGCCTTGCTGGAGAGGCCCATACCCCATTGAATAACAAAGAATTAAAAGGAATGGTCAGAGTACCATTCCCCTGTTGGATCCCACCCACTAAGCGCAGCATGGTGGCTCAGTGGTTGACAATGCTGCCTCATCACGTCAGGGACCTGGATTTGATTCCACCTTTGGGCGACTGTCTGTGGGTATTCTCCCTGTGTCCATGTGGGTTACCTTCAGGCTCTATGGTTTCCTCTCATAATCCAAAGATGTGTAGATAAGGGTGAATTGGCCATGCTAAATTGCCCAGAGTGTCAAGCCATGGGAAATGCAGTGTTACAGAGATAGGGCAGGGGGCTGAGTCTGGGTGGGACACTCTTCAGAGGGTCAGTGTGGACTCAATGTGTCAAATGGCCTCCTTTCTCACCATAGGGATTCTATAATTCTAACCTTCCTACAAGTTTTTATTTTAGTCCTTTTGCCCATTCAATCTCTCAATCACCTCCTCTTATGACTTCAGGAACACCTTCCTCAGTGAAAATAATTGAAAATTACTCATTTAATATCTCAGCCATGATCTTTGCTTCTGTGGTTTTTTTTCTTTTAATTTTGTTCTTTAATGGCTCCTACTCCTCCTTTGACAGCCTTCTAACCATTTATTTCTCAATTGCAGACTTTTGAATTGCTTATGATGTCAGCTACCAGTTGCAATGTGGAATGGACTTGAGGCATATAGTAACATGGAAAATTGGAGCAGGTGTAGGTCTTTAAAACTGCTTCATCATTCACTATGATCATGGCTGATCAGCCAATTCAATAACCTGTTCCTGCTTTTCTCCTAAATCCTTCAATCCCTTAACCCCACATGCTGTATCCAACTCTTTCTTGAAATAATGCAATGATTTGGTCTCTACTGCATTCTGTGGTAGCACATTCCACAGGCTGTCTACTATCCAGGTGAAGAAATTTCACCTCATCTCAGTCCTAAATGGTTTACCTTGTATCCTTCAACTTTGACCCTTAGTTCGAGACTCCTCCCACCATTGGGAGCATCTTTCCTGCACCTGCCCTGTCTTAAGAGAGTTGGAGATTCAACACTGAGGGAGGGCTGTGCTGTTGGTCAGCCCTGAGGGATGTGGGCTCATCAAGGCTATATACACTATATTAATAATTGCAAGAGATTTGCTAGGATGTTGCCTGGAGGGAATGGAGGGTTTGAGTTACAAGGAAAGACCAAATAGTCTGGGACCCTTTTCACTGGAACGTATCAGGTTTATAAAATAATGATGGGTACAGGGAAGCTGAATGGCAGTTGTCTTTTCCCTAAGGTGGGGAATTTCGAGACCGGGGGCATATTTTTAAGGTGAAAAGAGAAAAAGATTTTAAAAAAGACATGAGGAGCAACTGTTTTACTGAGAGAGTGGTTCATGTGTGGAATGAGAAAGTAGTGGATGCGGGTACAGTTGCAACATTTAAAAGACATTTGGAATAAGTACACGAGCAAGGAATGTTTGAAGGGATAAAGGCCAACTGCAGGCAGGTGAGATTAGTTTAGTTTGGGATTATGGTTGCTGTGGACTGGTTGGACCAATGATGCTGTTTCTGTGCTATATGACTCAAATTGTATCAAGAGTCTGAAATGAGGAAGTGTTCCTTTCAAGCATGCTCGTTCAGCAAGTACATAACCATTGGAGGGAGGGATTCAAGAAGGTCGTGCACGTGTTCTGTAATGTTACTTGACAGCCTTTTTCCCTCATTCCAAAATGCTACTGAAATTTTAAACTCTGCTTTTGTTACCTCCTGTCTCAGCTATTCCATGCTCATCTGGTCTGGCCTCCTACGGTTCATCAAGTCCACCTTGAAAGTGGAGTTATAGGTAGACAGGGTAGTGAAAAATGCGTTTGGTACGACTGTCTTTATTGGTCAGTGCACTGAATGTAGGAGTTGGGATGTCATGTTGTGACTGTACAGGACATTGGTGAGGCCACTTTGGGAATACTACATTCAATTCTGATCTCCCTGCTTTAGGAAAGATGTTGTTAAATTTGAAAGAGTGCAGAAAAAAATGGTGCTGGGGTTGGAGGGATTGAGCTATAGGGAGAGGCTGCTTAGGCTGGGGCTATTTTCTCTGGCGCTTTGGAGGTAGGGGTAGCTTTGTAAAGGTTTATAAACCGTGAGGAGCATGGATAGGGTGAATAGCCAAGGGGCAAAACCCAAAGGGCAGAGGTTTAAGGTGAGAGAGGAAATGTATAAAAGGGACCTGGCGGGAAACTTTTTCCGAAAGAGGGTGGTGTATGTGTGGAATGATTACGGAATGCCAGAGGAGCTGGTGGAGGCTGGTATATTTACAGTTAAAATGCATCTGGATGTGTGCATGAATGGGATGGGTTTGGAGGGATTTGGCCCAAATACTGGCAAGTGGGACTAGATGAATTTAGGATATCTGGTGAGAATAAAGTTGGACTGAAGGTTCTGTTTCTACAGTGTACAACTCTATGCAAACTCACCTAAAACTGACCAGCTCACATCCCAAATCCTATTCACCCACTGTCTCCCCGTGCTCACTAATCTACACTGACTCCTGGTCCAGCTCTGCCTCAGTTTTAACCTTCTCATCCCTTGGATGTTAAGATGTGTCACTGGGACAGTGTGCTATACAGTAATCCCCATTATCCCCAGAGTCTTAGACAGGGAAAGTTTTTTTTTAAAAGTTGGTGCGATGGGCAGAGGGAAAGATGGAAAGATTTGAGGAGCAATTTGATGATTCCTTTTAACAGGATTATATATTTATGTTTGAATATATGTAATGTACTGAACTCAAATTTCACCTCATTCCATTTTGGGATTTGAACATGTGTCTCCAGAACATTAGATGATGAAATGCAAGACGTTACGACTATACCAGGTTCTCCCCTTGAAGATGTATCTCTTGGACTAAGCTTGTCCTAACACTTTTTAAAATGTAACTTTGTGTCAAAAGTTCAAGTTTCTGTGAAGCACCTTTGCAGTGTTTTTCAACATTTGATACTCCATAAATGGAATAAAAAAACAAGAATTGTGGACGTTGGAAATCTGAAACAAGAATAGAAAGTGCTGGAAAAACTCAGCAGGGCAGGCAGCATCTGTGGAGAGAGAAACAGTTAACACTTCAAGTCTAGTGACCTTTGTCAGAATGCAAATTGTTGTCAGCGGGTCGTGCAGATGTAGAGTGCAACCTAAAATGAGGTCTGAAGAAGGGTCACTGGACCAGAAACGTTAACTCTGATTTCTCTTCACAGACAGTGTCAGACCTGCTGAGATTTTCCAGCAATTTCTGTTTTAGAACCTATAATGGGTTCCTGGTCTGAATCACCCAATGCTGACAGGATCACTGTTCTTGGATCAGCCTCCTCACTTTAAAGCAAAGAGGTGTAAACTGCCAGACGTTGTCCAGAGTGACTTTCTAGAGAAGCGTGGAAGTTTGCTCTGACATTTCTTAACACGTCTCTTAGCAGTAGAGATAGTAGGAACTGGAGAATCTGCGATAACTAGGTGTAGAGCTGGATGAACACAGCAGGTGATGCTGCTTGGCCTGCTGTGTTCATCCAGCTCTACACCATGTCTCTCAGCAAGGTGGCTTGAGATCTGCTGACTGAATCGTGCAAGTACATTCTCACATGATTATTTGTTTCCTCTCCCCATTATCTGTGCAGTGGAATCCGCCCTTTTTAATGGAATCCTAAATTCCAATTGGGATTCCTGTGTGTACAGGGTGGAGTCAACCAGTGGCAGTGGGTGGTATGAGAATGGAGGTTGCTGGTGGTGTAGGAGCATTTGAAACTCACGTTGAACAGTACTGTGTCCAGCTCTGGGCCCCCTGTTATAGGAAGGATATAATTAAACTGGAGAGGGTGCAGATAAGATTTACCAGGATGTTGCTGGACAATCCAAGATAATAAAATGTGAGGCTGGATGAACACAGCAGGCCCAGCAGCATCTCAGGAGCACAAAAGCTGACGTTTCGGGCCTAGACCCTTCATCAGAGAAGGGTCTGATGAAGGGTCTAGGCCCGAAACGTCAGCTTTTGTGCTCCTGAGATGCTGCTGGGCCTGCTGTGTTCATCCAGCCTCACATTTTATTATCTTGGATTGTCCAGCATCTGCAGTTCCCATTATCACTGTTGCTGGGAATGGCAGGTTTGAGATATAACAATGGACTGGATAGGGTGTTTTTCATTGGAGGGTAGGAGGTTGAGGGGTAACCTTTTCAAAGTTTATAAAATCATGAAGGGCATGGATAATGTGAATGACAAGGATCTTTTCCCTACGGTGGGGGAGTTCAAAACAAAGGTGAGAGGAGGAAGATTTTAAAACATGAGAGGCAACTTTTTATTACATCGTGTGATTTGTGTGTGGAATGAACTGCCAGAGGAAATGGTGGATGCAGGTTTCAAGAGACATTTGGATTTTAAAAGTACATGAATAGTTAGAGTTTGGAGGATTATGGGCCAAGCGCAGGTAGGTGGGACTAGTTCAGTTTGGGAATATGGTTAGCATGGACTGGTAGAAGGGTCTGTTTCCGTGCTGTATGACTCAATGACTGTGTTTTTCATAATAGCCCTGAGAACAATAAATCAGGAGCACAGAGAAGGGGCAGCGTATCTGTACGGTCTTTTTGGTTTTATGAACAGGACCACGATTATAATGGGTTGTGTGCTCCTTCTGTGTGGATGTTACAATTGAGACAATCACCTCCACTGCACCTACCAACCTACCGGCAGTGAATTAGAAATTTACACTTGCTTTAACAAATTTCACAATCAGCTGCCATGGCACTTTTCAACCAATCCGGTACTTTTTAAAAGGATGCTTTGCTGTTCAAAGGAATGAAATGCGGTAGCCAGTTTTTACACAGTAAGATCCCACAAAAATGGCCCAGACCATTTGTTTTTAAAGGTGCTGGTTGAGGGATGATTATTGGTCAGGCCACCGGGGAGAACTCTCTCGGGGCCCCACTTCTTTAGAGGACTGTAGAACTTTTTACATCTGAGTGTCCAGATGCATTGTTGATTATCTCGACGAAAAGCAGCACCACCACAGTTCAGCACTCCCCTTAATCCTGACCATCGGATGGCGCAGCACTCCCTCGGCGCTGACCCCTCCGACAGTGCCTGCTCCCTCGGCGCTGACCCCTCCGGCAGCGCACGCAGCCTCAGCACCCACCTCTGGTGCGGCACTCGCTCAGCACTGACCCCTCTGATAGTGTGGTGCCCCCTCAGCGCTAACACCCCAAACAGCGTGGCAGTGTCTCAGCGTTGCTCCCTCAGCACTTATCCAGTACCTCGTGTCCGCTCCATGTAGTTGCACAAATTCAACAGAAGGAGGAAGGGTGAAGAGTGGCATGTGTTCGCCAGATATTTTACAGAAACAAGGACAGCCAGTCCAGAAATCTGAAAGCAAGGATGATCATTTAAAGACTTAGGGTTTGCTAGAGAGCAGGGGCAGGATTGGGAGAACAGAAGTTGGTGTGTTCCCTCTGATGAAGGGTCTAGGCCCGAAACGTCAGCTTTTGTGCTCCTGAGATGCTGCTTGGCCTGCTGTGTTCATCCAGCCTCACATTTTATTATCTTGGAATTCTCCAGCGTCTGCAGTTCCCATTATCTCGGAAAAGGACAGCACGGTTTTGAATGGACTTCCGTTTGTTGCAATTACATACTTATTATCTCGTGGCACATGGATATCACTGGCAGGTCCAGCATTTGAGTGGTTTGTTTGGGCTATCAGAGGTGAGTCAAGAGTCAACCACGTTGTTATGGATCTGGAGTCACATGTAGGCCAGGCCAGGTAAACATAAACAGACTAACTTTTTTCCAAAAGAGTTTTAGTGAACTGGATGTTTTTTGTGACCATCAGTGATGCTCTCCATTGCTTAAATTAGCTTTATAGTACACATTTATTAATTACATTTAAATTCCATCTTCTGCTGTGTTGGGATTCGAATCTCATGTTGCCAGAACAGTAGGCTGTTGGGGGACTGGCACCTCTGGATTACCAGTCCAGCAACATTACCGCAACATCATCGTCTCCCTTGGGGGCTTGGCCAGGAGAACCTCGGAGTCAGCTAATGTCGAGGAAGTCACTGAATCATACAGCACGGAATGAGGCCGTCTGGCCCATTGTGCCTACTCCAGTGCTTCTGAAAACGCACTGCTTTGCTTTTGTTTTCTCATATCCGCAAGTTTATTTTTATGCTTCAAGTTTACCCGATTCCGTTTTGAAGGGAAACGCAAAGGTTCCTCCAACAATACCTTCCAAACCCGTGACCACTACCCCAGTCAAACCAGGGCAGCATACACTTGTGATCATGGCCACCTGAAAGATCTTCTCTGAGCCCCACACCATCCCAACTGGAAGATATATCCACCATTCCTTCAGTATCAAAATCCTGGAACTCCTTCCCTAACAATTTGTGCACCACAATGACTGCAGCAGTTCAAAATGTTACCTCACCACTGCCCTCTCAAAGGACACTTAGGATGGGCAATAAATGAAGGGCAGGCCAGAGATGCCCATGTGCTAAAAAAGAATAAATGACAACAAAGAAATCATATAGTTCCTGAGAGGCTACAATTGTCCACAGCAGTCGATACATGGGAACACCAATCCCTCTAAGTTCTCCTCCGAGCCCCACACTATCCTAACTTGGAAATATATCAGCCGTTCTGTCATTGTCGCTGGGTCAAGATCCTGGAACAACTTCCTCAGTAGTACTGTGGCCATGCCCACACCTGAAGGATGGCAGCAATATGCAACCTTCTGCTGGGCATTGAGGGATAACCTAGCCAGTGATGTCCAAATCCTGTGGACAAATGTTTCTTTAAAACCTTAGGTTGATACATACAGATTTAACACATCAGCAAGTCTTAAGGATGTACAGCATGGAAACAGACTCTTCAGTCCAACTCATCCATGCTGACCAGATATCCTAAATTAATCCAGTCCCATTTTCCAGCATTTGGCCCATATCTTTCTAAACCCTTCCTATTCATTTAACTGTCCGGATGCCTTTTAAATGTAATTGTACCAGCCTCCACTGCGAACTCTGGCAGCTCATGTGTGAAAAAGTTGCCCCTTTGCTCCCTTTTAAATCTTTCCCCTCTCACCTTAAACCTATGCCGTCTAGTTTTGGATTCCCCTAACCTGGGGAAAAGACCTTGGCTATTCACCTTACCCATGCTCCACAAGATTGTATAAACCTCTACAAAGTCACCCCTCAACCTCTGATGCTCCAGAGTATTCAGTCTCTCCCAACAGCTCAAACCTTCCAACCCTGGAAGCATCCTTGCAAGTCTTTTCTGCACCCCTTCAAGTTTCACGACATCTTTCCTATAGCAGGGAGACCAGAATTGAATGCAGTGTTCCAAATGTGGCCTCACCAAGGTCCTGTGCAGCCACATACCAGTTGTTGCATTAAAAGGCTTTTCCACTTGTGGCCCCAGATCTTCTGCCAGTCACCATAAATCCTTTAACAAAAACAGAAGTTATTGGCAAATCTGAGCAGGTCTGACAGCATCTGTCAATCAAAGTTAATGTTTCAGGTCAGCGGATCTGATTTTTCTTCTTCTTTACAGACGCTGCCAGACCTGCTGAGCTTTTCCAGCAACTTCTGTTTTTGTTTCTGATTTACAGCATCTGCAATTTTTTTGTTTTTTTATTTACTATAAATCCTTTGGTTACAGACCTTTCAGCCATTGGACTGATTTCAAATGCCCTCAGCAAAATTGCCTGCTCTGATGCTGGCTAATTAAACCAGTGCATTTTGCACCACGTCATCTAGTTGCTAACAATAAAAAAAATCAGCCTTGGCTTGGATAAGATGTTAGTCACTGGATTTTTCAGTTTCCTGTAGCTGGGAGGTTTCAGGAAATTCCACAGTTAGTTTTTTTTTCTTTCCTTAGACCTATTGACTAGCGTTGAGGAAATCACAAGTTGAGCTTTTTTTGATAAAATAAGATCTCCGCGAAATGTAAATAAGCAGGAATATTCATATTGCTTTTTCTGCCTTCCTTTTAGCCATCAGTTTTCTTCGCTCAATCACTCCTCTCTTCCAAAACCATTAGCTTCTAACTTTAACAGTTCCACTCTGCTCAGTTCCAGCAGCCTATTAACTGAAAAGCAGCAGTATTTTGTATCAGCCTTGGTTGGACCGCAATTGTGCGCAATTCTGGCTTCTATTATTGTTCCTCCGAGTGTGTCAAGTGGTGAAAGAGAAAACTGACTAGAATGATACCAGAACTGAGGGGTTTCTGTCAGGAAAGATTGACAAGGCTACTGCTGTTTCCTCTGGTTAAGTGAAGAGTAAGAGGTTATGGGAGGCGATGGCCTAGTGGCATTATCGCTGGACTGTTAATCCGGAGACCCAGATAACATTCTGGGCACCCGGGTTCAAATGCCGCCACGGCAGATGAGTCTAGTGTGTCTAATGATGACCATGAATCAGTGTTGATTGTCGGAAAAACCCATCTGGTTCACTAATGTCCTTTAGGAAAGGAAACTGCCACCCTTACCTGGTCTGGCCTACATGTGACTCCAGACCCACAGCAATGTGGTTGACTCTTAACTGTCTTCTGGGCAATTAGCGATGGGCAATAAATGCCGCTTAGCCAGCAATGCTCTCATCCTGTGAATGAATAAAGAACCTGGGCAAGATCTTAGGGTTCAATAATGTAGATGTAGGGAAGATGCTTCTACTTGTGGTGGATATCGAGAAGGCCTTTAGGACCCTGGGGCAGCTTTGCCATGATGTAGTGGAGCTGTTCCACACTACGCATAAATAATAGTGTGGGTGTAGTTAGTTAGAACAGAATAAAACAGATTAGAGCATGAAAGGGTGATAACACTGATAAATCTGCCTGTATTAGAGCTATTAGGAGAGGCTAGAAACAGTCGGAACAAAAACAGAAGTTGTTGGAAGCTCAGCAGGTATGGCAGGATCTGTAAAGGAAAAGTCAGAGTTAACATTTTGGGTCCAGTGACCCTTCCTCAGAGCTTATTAACTGATTTTTTTTCTTCACAGATGCTGCCAGAATTGCTGAGCTTCCAGCAGCTTCTGTTTTTGTTCCGGTTTCGAAGAGGGGTCACCGGACCCAAAACATTAACTCTGACTTTCTTCTTCACGGATGCTGTTAGAAAAACTCAGGTTGTTTCCTCCGGAGAAGCAAAGGCTGAGGGGAAACTTGATAGAAATTTATACAATTATGGAACGCATAGATGGGGTTAACGGTTTTCCCCGGGGTGAAGTGTCTAATACTGGAGGGCACGCATTTAAGGTAAGAGAGGGAAAGTTCAAAGGGGATGTGAAGGGCAAATTTTTTTTTTACACAGTGGTAGGTCTGGAACGTGTTGTCAGGTGTAGTGGTGGACGCAGATATGATAGGGGTATTTAAGGGATTTTTAGATAAGCACATTAATAAGCTTGGATGGAGGGATATGGACCATGGCCAGGCATAAGGGATTAGTTTAAATTGGCGTCATGTTCGGCACAACGTCGTGGGCCAAAGAGACCATTCCTGTGCTGTACTGTTCTGTGTTCTATGATACATTTGAGCATGTAGGCCTGAACACATGTATAGATTAGATCTTACTTAATATAACTATTATGACCTATCTATAATTAACAGTAAAGCAGTACTTTCGTTAATGTACAGTAAATAGTCTTACTTTGATGTCTAAACCTGAATACTGTTCTTTATCATCTTCTCTCACTTTATGTAGAACCAAACCTTCTTGTGTGGCATTAGAGTCATAGAGTCATCGGGATGCACAACATGGAAACAGACCCTTTGGTCCAACTCATCCATGCGAACCATATATCCTAAATTAGTCCAATCCCATTTGCCAGCATTTGGCCCATATCCCTCTAAACCCTTCCTGTTCATGTCCCCATATGCTAGCCTTCACTAGTTCCTCTGCCAGCTCATTCCATACACGCACCACCTCTGTGCCTCTTATGTCCCTTATAAATCTTTCCATCTCTCACCATGAACCCATGCTGTCTAGTTTTGGACACCCCTGTTCTGGGGAAAAGACCTTGACTATTCACCCTTTCTATGCCCTTCATGATTTTATAAACTTCTGTAAGTTCACCTCTGAGCCTCTGACTCTCCAGGGAGAACAGCCCCAGCCTTTCAGCCTCTTCCTATTGCTCAAACCCTCCAACCCTGGCAACATCTTTGTAAACCTTTTCTGAACCCTTTCAAGTTTTAGCAACATCTTTCCTGAAGCAGAGAGCCAAGAATTGAACACAGTATTCCAAAAGTGGCATATCCAATATCATATACAGCCGCAACATGGCATTAATCCGCATAAGAGGGGAAACCAGAATAAGGGGCCATCAATATAAGACAGCCCATGAATTTGGGATGCAGGAGAAATATCTACACCCAGAGAGTGGGGAGAATGTGAGACTTGCTCCCACAGTTAGTGGTCAAGATAGGAGAGATTCAATGGAGGGGGATGTTGGATAAAAACATGAGAGAGAGAGAGGATTATGGGAAAGTCATTTGCTGGCGATCCCTCACAGACGAGGATGACTGTCTTCCACTTTTGGAGTCTGTAGGTTGCTGTACAGATTCAAAGTGGCTTCTGTCGGCTCAATTACAGAAGGTGGTTGTGGGAAGGGATGGGTAAGTGCAGGAGAGTCTCATGCGGGATAAGGACCTATTGGGCTAGATAGGTGGTTTCTCTGTTGTAAACTCTCAAGGCTGTTCACTCAAGTTGTTTTTGAGGTTAAAAAGCCAACCCAATCAGCAGGGTGTTCCATCACAGATCACCCACTTGTCATTAATTCCATTTTGCTCAGCATGAGTTGAATAATATGCAATGATTACTTGTCTTTGAGCCCTGTCTGATCCTGAGGGCGGACCCTTGGCTTGGAGGTGAACCGAGCTTGTTGGAATCTGACCAGAGCACACCCAAATTCAGGCTTACCTGATTGAAAGGAATGTAAACATGTCGAACCTTGTCAAACCAGATGCTCACCAGATTACAGAACATCTTTATGATGTGATCACTTCCTGTTTAGGTCAGTGGTTGAGGTTTTTCTGCCTTTTTTTTAAAACATTTGGCCAAAAATGTATATTTCTAAAGCTTCTTGGGTTTTAAGAGTCATACAGCATTGAAGATGTTTTGACATTGATCAGATGTTTTGCCCAGCACTGAAGACGTAAACAACATGTTGACTTGTACAATTGCAAATTAGATACTTTGAGATTTGCAATGTAAAGCAGCACTTCCCCAACATGCTGGTAAAAAGAGGACAGAAAGGAAATTGAGATAACAAGGTGTTGAGCTGTATGAACACAGCAGGTCTGGCAGCATCAGAGGAGCAGGAAAGCTGACAGTTTGGGTCTGGACCCTTCTTCAGAAATGAGGACTTCTGTAGAAGGGTCCAGACCTGAAACGACTGCTTTCCTATTCCTGTGATGCTGCCTGACTGCTGTGTTCATCCAGCTCTACACCTTGTTATCTCAGATTCTCCAGCATTGGCAGTCCCTAGTCGTTCCCAAAAAGGAAACTCTACCTTTCGTAACATTAGGATGGACCCAGAGTGGTTTACTGCCAATAAAATAATTCTCTAATCATAGCTGTGATCATCACATCATTGGCGGTCCCTCACAGGTGACGATGACTCTCTTCCACTCTCAGGGTGAATCTGTAGACGGATGTACAGAATGATGCAGCTTCCACAGGTTCTGTTACACTTGGGGCAGAAGGTGGTCGAGGGAAGGAGTTGGTAGATGTTGGTATGGCAGCATGCTCCTTACACTGTTTTCATCCGTCTTCTCCTTTTTCCTCATGGCAAATCTCGGTGCTCAACACCTTCCCAGCTTTTCTGATGAAGGATCTAGGCCCGAAATGTCAGCTTTTGTGCTCCTAAGATGCTGCTTGGCCTGCTGTGTTCATCCAGCTCCACACTTTGTTTTTGTTATCTCACCTTCCCAGATGTTCCTCCTCCACTTTGGATGGTCCTGGGCCAGTGATTCCTGGGTGAACTTCATCGGGAGACCTTGAGGGTATCCCTGAAGTGCTTCCAATGTCCACCTGGGGCTTGCCTGTCGTTTTGGAGCTGGGAATGGAGTGTCTGCTTGGGGCGTTTAGTATCGGTCATGCGGATGATGTGCCCAGCCCATCATGGCCGATCAAGGGTGGTCAGTGCTTCGACGCTGGGAATGTTGGCCTTGTCAAGAACGCACGTGTTGGTGTGTCTGTTTGCTTAGTGGATTGTTGTAATGTGGGAATTATGAGAGGCAATTTTCAGTCAGCAAGGAGGATCAGATTTAGATGTTGGTTATCTTGACTAAGGAATAAATGTTGATCAACACACGGAAGAAACCACCAGCCCCCACCTCCCAAATAGCCAACCGCCCACTACCATTGCTTTTTGAAGATCGAGGGGGGCCAGTGGAACATTGCTGTAATGTCTTATCTGATTGTGGCACCACCATCAATACAGCATTTCTTCCAGCACTGGGAACATGGCTGTGGGTTTTCAGCTCAAGCTGCTTAGTCAGAAGTGACCTAGCCAAGGTTGCGATCCAGTGAGGGCATGCGCAGCAAGAGGAATAACTCTGCTCCTTAAACAGGAAGTCATGGAGCAGCTGAATTACATCCAGGAAGAGGAGCGAAGATGCATAAATACAGTAAAAAGAATGACAGAGGTTATGCATCAACCCCTCCGTTATCTTGGCTTCTAACAGCCAGGATAGCACATGACCGATCACCCCAATGAGTAAAATCTCCATTAATTAAAGTGAGTGGGAAAGAAAGGTCTGATGAAAGAGACAGTGAGCTGGTTTCACTTTGTAAATTTGCAGCACCTCAATTTGTTGGGTTTATTGTTGGTAAAAGGTTGCAATTTGTAAATTAACGTGATCTGCCTCAAGTTTTAAAGCAGTTAAACATCAAAAGCAGTACCCTATTTTTGGAAGTACACGAAGGAACCTTGTTTACTATCTTCAGTTCTCCAGTTGAGAAGTGATTCTATTTTAAGGTTCTAGGGCGTGTTCCTTTTTAATCCAAATAAAACCTCCCTGTTTAATCTCTGCGGCCTTGTGTTTCTGCATTCCTTACTACCTGCTACTGTATCCTCTGTTGCACTGGGGTTTCTCTTCACGACTGAACAATCCTCCTGTCCTTCCTAATCTCTCTCCTCTTCCCATTGGTTTGTGAAATGCTTAATGCTGTGTTCCTTATCTGTATTGAACTCCTGGCTGTAAAGCAGAGCTAGAATCTTTTTGATGGTGTAGTGGAAATGTCAGTGGACGAGTAAGTCAGAGGCCCAGGCTAATACTCTGGACACGTGGATTCAAATCCTGCCATGGCAGATGGTGGAATTTCAATTCAATAAAAATCTGGAATTAAAATTCTAATGATGACAACGAATCCATTGTAAATTGTCAGGAAAAACCCATCTGCTTCACTAATGTCCTTTACGGAAGGAAACAAAGTATAAACTGGGTGACTGCTTCGCAGATCATCCATGTTCTGCTCGCAAAAAGAGACCCTGAACTACATGTTGCCAGCCACTTTAACAGACCACGCTGTTTCCTGGCCAACATCTCTGTCTGTGGCTTGCTGCAGGTTTCCAGTGAAGCTTAATAGAAGAACAATACCTCATTTTCTACATGGGGACCCTGCAGCCCTCCAGACTCAAAATAAAGTTCAATAATTTTAGGGCCTAAACTCTCCCATGTCCCAGCCTCCTACACCACACACCAGGCTTTGTTATCATATAGCCTGCCATTACACACTGCCTATTGTTAGTCACCAACAGTGTCCATTAACAACTGTTTACCCTCCTAGCCAGATCGTTATCAACTCCTTTGTCTGTGCAACTGCTTTTCTCTCGCTTCAGGCTCTATCCTATTGTTTATTCCCTATGCTGCCCCTTCATATTTTTGGTTTATAAACTGACATTTTCCTAACTACAGAGATAATGGGAACTGCAGATGCTGGAGATTCCAAGATAATAAAATGTGAGGCTGGATGAACACAGCAGGCCAAGCAGCATCTCAGGAGCACAAAAGCTGACGTTTCGGGCCTAGACCCTTCATCAGAGAGGGGGATGGGGGGAGGGAACTGGAATAAATAGGGAGAGAGGGGGAGGCGGACCGAAGATGGAGAGTAAAGAAGATAGGTGGAGAGGGTGTAGGTGGGGAGGTAGGGAGGGGATAGGTCAGTCCAGGGAAGACGGACAGGTCAAGGAGGTGGGATGAGGTTAGTAGGTAGCTGGGGGTGCGGCTTGGGGTGGGAGGAAGGGATGGGTGAGAGGAAGAACCGGTTAGGGAGGCAGAGACAGGTTGGACTGGTTTTGGGATGCAGTGGGTGGGGGGGAAGAGCTGGGCTGGAAGAGCCCAGCTCTTCCCCCCCACCCACTGCATCCCAAAACCAGTCCAACCTGTCTCTGCCTCCCTAACCGGTTCTTCCTCTCACCCATCCCTTCCTCCCACCCCAAGCCGCACCCCCAGCTACCTACTAACCTCATCCCACCTCCTTGACCTGTCCGTCTTCCCTGGACTGACCTATCCCCTCCCTACCTCCCCACCTACACCCTCTCCACCTATCTTCTTTACTCTCCATCTTCGGTCCGCCTCCCCCTCTCTCCCTATTTATTCCAGTTCCCTCCCCCCATCCCCCTCTCTGATGAAGGGTCTAGGCCCGAAACGTCAGCTTTTGTGCTCCTGAGATGCTGCTTGGCCTGCTGTGTTCATCCAGCCTCACATTTTATTATTTTCCTAACTACCATCAGTTCTGAGGAAGGGTCACCAGACCCGAAACATTAACTCTTATTTTTTTTCTTCACAGATCCTGCCAGACCCACTGAGCTTTTCCAGCAACTTCTGTTTTTGTGCCATCCTTACCTGGTCTGGCCTACGTATGACTCCAGACCCACAGCAATGTATCTCATAGAATCCTACAGTGTGGAAACAGGCCCTTCAGCCCATCAAGTCCACACCGACCCTTGGAACATCCCACTCAGACCCATCCCCCTCTAACTCACCTAAGCCACACATCCCTGAACACTACGGGCAATTTAGCATGACCAATCCACCTAGCCTGTACATCTTTAGACTGTGGGAAGGAAACTGGGGCACCCGGAAGAAACCCATGCAGACACTGGGAGAATGTGCAAACTCCACACAGACAGTCGCCCGAAGGTGGAACTGAACCCGGGTCCCTGGTGCTGTAAGGCAGCAGTGCTAACCACTGAGCCATTGTGCTGCCGTAAAGTAGTTGACTCTTAACTGCCCTCTGGGCAATTAGGGAGAAACAATAAACACTGGCCATAGTCAGCAATGCCCTCGTGAATGAATTTTTAAAAAAAAAATCAGTGACCACATAAACTAGAAAGAGTGCAGAAAAGATTTACTAGGATGCTACCTGGACTGGGCGGCTTGAGTTATAAAGAGAGGTTGGATAGGCTGGGATTTTTTTTTCCCCCGGAGCAGGTCTATAAAATAGTGACAGGCATAGGTAAGGTAGATGGCAAACAACTTTTCCCCAGGGTCACAGAGTCTAAAACTAGAAGGCATAGGTTTAAGATGAGAGGGGAGAGATACAAAGGGGTCCAGAGGGGCACTTTTTTTCTCGCCGAGGATGGTGAGTATCGGGATCGGGCTACCAGAGGTAGTAGTGGAAGCAGGCTTTGTCATTTAAGAAACATTTAGGCAGGTACTTAGGGGTATGGACCAAAAGCTGGCAAATGGGCTAGATTTTAGATAGATTTTAGAAATAGTGGGGGAGTTGAGAACTATGAAGAGCTGGCACAAAAGAGGATTTGAGGCCTGGTGCATATCAGCACACTTGAGGGACTGAATGGCCTACTCCTCCTATTTCTTCTATTTCTCCCCCCCGCCCCCAACCCATTCTCACTAGTCAGGACATGGGCAGAATGACAGAGAAGGTACCAGGGGCTCTACTGTTAACTTCCTCTTTTCCAACACCATTGTGCAAACAAGGAACAAGAGTAAGCCATTCAGGCCTTCTGCTGCACCATTCAATAATGTCATGGCTGTTTACTCCACATTCCCACCGAAACCTCCGATAATCTTTCACCACCTCTGCCTTAAAAATATTCGCAGACCCTGCTTCCACCACCTTTTTGAGGAAGAATTTTCCAAACACTTGTGACAGTGAGAGGGGAAAAGAAAAGTCTTGATATATTGATCTCAATTGGGTAACCCCTTAATTTTTTTTAAATAGTGACCCCTAGATTTATATATTCCAACAAGGAGAAACATCCTTTTCATAGCCTACTTATCAAGACTCATGTCCACACATAGCTGGGCCTGTGCTCGTAAGTGGCAAGTAACAATATCACCACAGGACACTGGTCAGACTTCTTAGAGTCATAGAGTCATACAGCTTGGAAACAGGCCCTTCAGTCCAACTTGTTCATGCTGACCAAATATCCTATATTAATCAAGTTATATTTGGCAGCATTTGCCCATATCTCTCTCAACCCTTCTTATTCATATATCCATCCAGATGCTTTTTAAATGTTGTAATTGTACCCACCTCACCATCTCCTCTGGCAGCTCATTCCTTACATGCACCACCTTCTGCGTGGAAAAACTGTCCTCTGGTCCCTTTTCTATCTTTCCCTCTCACCTTAAACCTATGCCCTCTAGCCTTGGACTCCACTACCCTGGGAAAAAGACCTTGGCTATTCACCCTATCCATCCTCACCCTCATGTTTTATAAACCTCTATAAAGTACAGTGTCCAGTTCTAGTTTCCCTGTTAAAGGAAGGATATTATTAAGTTGGAGAGGGTTCAGAAGTGATTTACCAACATGTTGCTGGGAAGGAGAGTTTCAGAAGGAGAGGCTGGAAACATTGGGACTCTTTTTACGACAGTGTAGGATGTTAAGGAGTGAGCATCTAGAGGTTTATAAAAGCATGAGGGGTATGGATAAGGTGAATGACAAGGATCTTTTCCCTAGGGTGGGGTGAGTTCAAACCTAGGGGGCATATTTTTAAGGCGAGAGGTTTAAAACAGGATCAAAGGGCATTTTTTTGTACACCGAGTAGTTCGTACATGGAATGAACTTCCAAGGGAAGTATTGGATGCGGGTACAGTTATGTTTAAAAGACATTCGGATAAAAAGTACATGAATAAGAAATGTTTGGAGGGATATGGGCCAAGTGCAGGCAGGGGGAACAAGTTTAATGTGGGATTATGGTCAGCATGAACTAGTTCGACCAAAGGGTCTGTATCTATTCTGTATGATTGTATGACTATCTCCAACAAGCGAGAATCTATCCATCTCCGTTAACAGTATTGCTGAGACATCCGAGGGAGTTATCACCGATCAGAAACTGAATTGGATCAATAATATAAACACTGTGGTTACAACAGCAGGTCAAAGGCTGGGAATTCTGTGCTGAGCAATTTACTTCCTGACTTCCTAAAGCAAGCTATAAGGCACAAGTCAGGAATGTTGTAGAATAATCTTTACTTGGCTGGATGAGTGGAGCTCCAGCAGCACTCAAGACTTGACAAATTGGATAAAGTAGCCAACCTGACTAGCAGTGTATCCACAAACCTGAAACACAATGGTAGAATGTGAGCCAAATGTTGGCAAATGGGATTAGATTGATTTATGATTTCTGATCTGCATAGAGGAGTTGGACCAACAGGTCTGTTTCCAGGCTGTATGACTCTACGACTAAGTGTATTGCATCCACAAGACACACTGCAACAACACATCACGTCTACTTTGACAGCACCTTCATACCACTACCCCTTGAAGATGAACAACAGCAAACGTGGGGATAGGTATTAATGTTGGTCTACTGGCAATGTCCACATCCCACAAATGAATTATTTTTTAAATAATGACTCCTCAGGATTTTGTGTTTCAATTATGTCATCTCTCAAATGTCTAAACTCCAGCAGATACAAACCTAGCCTAGCCTGGCCTTGATACCAGAAAGATGCATTTCAGTATTCTTCATCTGTTAGTAGCCCATTTGATATAAGTTTTGATATATGTTATGTTTAAATGCCTTTTGCTTTCATTCCAACCAGATGGGTCTGTTCACTCCTGGTCACTTTCTTGCTTGTCCAGTCATAGGCAGATCTTCATTTACAATGCATCAGCAATGGGAACCCTCTCACCTCTAAGCCACAAGATACAAAATTCAAGTCCCACTCCTAGGCTTCAGCTTAAAAGTCAGAGCACTCCAAGACCATTGGAAATTTGGTGCCAAGGGAGCACCTGTCGGAGGATCAGTGCCGGGGGAGCGCCGCACTGCCGGAGGGTCGGTGCCGGGGGAGCGCCGCACTGTAGGAGGGTCAGTGTCCCAGGGGAGCACCACACTGTTGGTCGAGCTGTCTTCTGGAATAAGATGTTAAACTGAGGCCTCATTTGCCAGCTTGGATGAGTGTAAAAGGGTGCCATTATTTCAAAGAAGGTTAGGGGAAGTGCTTACATATTAGCTAGAAAAATCAGATTAGCAAGGGTAACACTGAAGGAGTTCGTAAAGTGCTTCAAAGTAGTTTCTTACAGTAGCCAGTATGAAACTAACTGGAAAGCAGGTTACACTAGACTTGGGATTGTGTAATGTGATGGGATTAAATAATGACTTTACAGTAAAGGCATCCTAGGTGGCAGTGACCACAATACAATTCAGTTTGGAAGCGTGGCAAACGAGTCTACAAATGGTATTTTGAGCTTAAATATGGGTAACTACATGGGTGTAAAAGCTGAAGTGAACTGCATGCATCAGATTATTGGACCAAATATAAGGAATGATGGAGAAAGTCTAAAAGATTAATCAGGAGAAAGACATCAGAGAATGAGAAGGCTAACTTGAAATGTAAAATTGGATAGTAAGAGTTTCTGCATATTCAAAAAGGAAATGTTTAAGTAAAATAGTGCGGGTTCCTTTACAAAGCGTGAGAATGAGGATCTAATAGCAGATGTTAAGGAATAGGTTTAAGATGAGGGGGGAAAGATTTAAAAGAAACCTGAGGGGCAACAGAGGGTGGTGTGTGTATGGAACGAGCTGCCAGAGGAAGTGGTGGAGACAGATACAATGACAACATTTAAAAGGCATCTGTGTGGGTATATGAATAGGAAGGGTTTAGAGGGATATGTGCCAAATGTTGGCAAATGGGACTAGATCAGTTTAGGATATCTGGTCGGCAAGGATGAGTTTTACCAAAGTGTCTGTTCACTCTGTATGTATAATTCTATGACTCTAAATGTTGAATTAGGTTAATGAATATTTCATTTCTTGCTTCACTATTGAGGATGCCAAGGTGCCGGTGTTGAACTGGGGTGAACAAAGTTAGAAGACACCAGGTTACGGTCCAACAGGTCTATTTGAAATCACAAGCTTTCATAGTGCAGCCCCTTTGTCAGGTGCAGTGAAAGGACAGCACACAGAGTTTGTTTGCCGACACTTCTCTCACTACATCTGACAAAGGAGCAGCACTCTGAAAGCTTGTGATTTTAAATAAACCTGTTGGACTATAATATTGTGTTGTGTGACATCTGACATAGTCCACTATTAAAGATATTTAATAAAAATTCAGTCACAGTTATACATCAGGAGGTGGAAAGTAGTAAAATCACAATCACAAGGAAAGTGAGACTGAGCAAACTGTTGGAGCTGTGGCCTGATGATTGCCCCAGTTCCAGAGTCTTAAAAGAGGTGGCTAAAGATGTAGAAAATTTGTTGGTTTAGTTTTGCAAAGTGGTGAGATTCTGGGAAAATTCCATCAAACTGAAAAGTTGCAAAACATAAATCTTCAATTCAAGAAGGAAGGGAGATGGACAAAAGGAACCTACGAGCCAGTTGGTTTGATGTCAGTCAAGGGGATGGTTTAGATTCAATCATTAAACATGTTCTAGCTGGTTACTTAGAAACATTCACAGTAATCGGGAAGAGTCAGTGAGATTTTGTGAAAGAGAAATCAGGTCTGTTTAATTTATTGCAGTTTCTTTGATGGATTAATGGCAGGGGAATTGAGTTTAAGAGCCCTGAGGTTATGCTACAGCTCTATAAAACTCTGGTTAGACCATACTTGGAATATTGTGTTCAGTCTGGTCACCTCATTACAGGAAAGATGTGGAAGTTTTAGAGAGTGTGCAGAGGAGATTTATCAGGATGCTGCCTGGACTGGAGGGCAAGTCTTATGAGGAAAGGTTGAGGGATATAGGGCTTTTCTCATTGGAGCGAAGAAGGATGAGAGGTGACTTGATAGATGTGTACAAGATGGTAAGCAGCATAGATAGAGTGGAAAATCAGTGATTTTTTCCCAAGGCGGAAATGACTATGACAAGAGGGCATAATTTTAAGGTGATTGAAGGAAGGTACGGGAAGATGTCAGAGGTAGGTTCTTTACACAGAGTGGTGCGTGTGTGGAATGCGCTGCCAGCAGTGGAAGTGGCGTCGGATACATCAGAGACTTTTAAGCGACTGTTGGATAGGAACATGGAGGATAGTAAAATGTAGGGTTTGCAGGGTATTGAGCTTAGTAGGATAATAGGTTGGCACAAAATTGTGGGCCAAAGGTCCTGTATTGTTCTATGTTCTATGTGTACTGTCGGTAAAGGGAAGCCTGTATGTCTTTGATTTCCAGAAGGCATTTGACGGGATGCCACATTAAAGGTTGTTGTGCACAGTAGAAGCTCATGGTATAGGACATAACATACTAGAATGGATAGAAAATAGGCTGGCTGGAAGGAGCAGAGATGTGGAAAAATGGATATTTCTTTGATTTGGCAAGATGCCGTAAGTTGTGCCCTATCAGGGATCCGTGCTGGGGTTTCAGCTTTTTTTACAATGTATATTAATAACTTGATAAAGGTGGAGTCATTTGCTTCAAATGATAAAGAAACAGTATTACCTCAACAAAAAGCTCCTGCAGAACTAAAATGGACTCAGTGCAGTAAATCACAAAAAAGTTAGTACGCAGGTATTGTAAGTAATTAAGAAGGGTGGGGACCATATATTGAATTGATTTTTGCGGAAGGGAGATGGAATGGGGGAATTTCTCTTCCCCCACTGTGCATCAACCAGGTATCATAGTACCTTTTGGGTAAGGGGCTGTTGGTGGTTGTGTCACTACTCCGATCCAGGAGTCCATGTACAAGTCGCATCTGCTCCAGGGCTGTGTAACAACATTTCCAAACAGGTTGACATTTGCTCAGGTACATATTTTAGTTTGGGAAACTTGGACAAGTTGGACCAAAGGGTCTGTTTCTGTGCTGTGAGACTCTGTGGGTAGTGGAATGCTATCCTTGATTATGCGAGTAATTGAACATAAAGGTAAGAATAAAAGCTGAAAGAATTGCAGATTCGGTAAATCAGAAACAAAAACAGAAATTACTGGAAAAGCTCAGTAGGTCTGGCAGCATCTGTGGATTGAAATCTGAGGATTGAGTGACCCTTTCTCAGAACTGCAGGTCTGAAGAAGGGTCAATCGACTTGAAAGTTTAACTCTGATTTCTCTCCACAGATGCTGCCAAACCTGTTCAGCTTTCCCAGCAATTTCTATTTTTGTTTTTGTCTTTAATATGGTTGTTCTCTAAAATGAAAATGCCTTTGCAAGTAAAACAAAAATTGCATTTCCAACAATTTCTATTTTTGATTAAAGTTAAGAGTGTTATACTTCTGTCATACAGGGCATTGGTGAGACCATATCTCAAACAGTGTGCAGTTTTGGTCTCCTAATTTAAGGAGGGATGTGGAAGCAGTGGAGACAATAAAGAGGGCGTTTATTAGATTGATACATGGAATGAGTGGGTTATGCAAGCCTGGTGGCTCAGCAAAATCTCAGGCTTTAAACCTCATAGTCCAGGGTTCAAGTTCTCAGTGCTAATTTGGAATAAGAGGGTTGTCTTGTAAAGATAGTTTGGATAGTCTGGTCATGTTTCCAGTGAAGTCCAACAGAGTGAAGAGTGAAGTCCCGCCACAACCGCCCCAAGAGGATCCCCCTCGTTCTCACACACCACCCTACCAACCTCCGGATACAACGCATCATCCTCCGACACTTCCGCCATTTACAATCCGACCCCACCACCCAAGACATTTTTTCCATCCCCTCCCCTGTCTGCTTTCCGGAGAGACCACTCTCTCTGTGACTCCCTTGTTCGCTCCACACTGCCCTCCAACCCCACCACACCCGGCACCTTCCCCTGCAACCGCAGGAAATGCTACACTTGCCCCCACACCTCCTCCCTCACCCCCATCCCAGGCCCCAAGATGACATTCCACATTAAGCAGAGGTTCACCTGCACATCTGCCAATGTGGTATACTGCATCCACTGTACCCGGTGCGGCTTCCTCTACATTGGGGAAACCAAGCGGAGGCTTGGGGACCGCTTTGCAGAACACCTCCGCTCAGTTCGCAACAAACAACTGCACCTCCCAGTCGCAAACCATTTCCACTCCCCCTCCCATTCTCTTGATGACATGTCCATCATGGGCCTCCTGCACTGCCACAATGATGCCACCCGAAGGTTGCAGGAACAGCAACTCATATTCCGCCTGGGAACCCTGCAGCCATATGGTATCAATGTGGACTTCACCAGTTTCAAAATCTCCCCTTCCCCCACTGCATCCCTAAACCAGCCCAGTTCATCCCCTCCCCCCACTGCACCACACAACCAGCCCAGCTCTTCCCCCCCCACCACTGCATCCCAAAACCAGTCCAACCTGTCTCTGCCTCCCTAACCGGTTCTTCCTCTCACCCATCCCTTCCTCCCACCCCAAGCCGCACCCCCAGCTACCTACTAACCTCATCCCACCTCCTTGACCTGTCCGTCTTCCCTGGACTGACCTATCCCCTCCCTACCTCCCCACCTACACTCTCTCCACCTATCTTCTTTACTCTCCATCTTCGGTCCGCCTCCCCCTCTCTCCCTATTTATTCCAGTTCCCTCCCCCCATCCCCCTCTCTGATGAAGGGTCTAGGCCCGAAACGTCAGCTTTTGTGCTCCTGAGATGCTGCTTGGCCTGCTGTGTTCATCCAGCCTCACATTTTATTATCCAACAGAGTGAAGGTGACTTGATTGAAGTGTATAATAAGGTCCTGAACGGTCTTGACAAGAGGGACATGGAAAGGATGTTTCCTCTTGTGGTTCAGTCCAGAACTAGACAACACTATTTAAAAATGATGCAGGTTTGGAACTCTGCCTCACAAGGCAACAAAGGCAGGGTCATTGAATATTTATTGTTAGGCAGGGGTTTCGAGGATTATTAGAGGTAGATAGAAATATGTAATTTGAAACACTAACCATTTAACCACAATCTTACTGAATGGTGGAGCAGGCTTGAGTGTAGTACTTTTGATCCCATGTTTTTGTATGTTCATATGTAAATATTTAATTAGCCAGGCTCTACTGCTCTCTGGCAAAGAAAGGGACATATGCACAATTTTAATATAGAAGATAGGAGCAACAATAGGTCTTTCAACCCTTGAGCCTGCTCTGCCATTCAATATAGACTTACACAGCACAGAAGCAGACCCTTTGGTCCAATGCCAACTAGGTTTCCAAAATTAATTTAGTCCCATTTGCCTGCATTAGAACCATGTCCCTCTAAACCCTTGCTATTCCCGTACCTATCCAAATGTCTTTTAAATGTTGTATTATACCAGCCTCCTCTACTTCCTCTGGCATCTCATTCCATACACACACACACACCACCCTCTGCGTGAAAACGTTGTCCCTCTTTAAATGTTTCTTCTCACCTTCTACCTTTGCCCTCTAGTTTCAGGCTCTCCTACCCTGGGAAAAAGACCTTGGCTATTCACTTTATTCATCCCCTTCATGATTTTATAAACCTCTACCAGGTCACCCCTCCAAATAGGCCACCAAAGCTCTCAAAGAATAAAGAACAAAGAAAATTACAGCACAGGAACAGGCCCTTCGGCCCTCCAAGGCTGCGCCGATCGAGATCCTCTGTCTAACCTGTCATCTATTTTCTAACTGTCTGTGTCCATTTGCTCCCTGCCCATCCACATACCTGTCCAAATATATCTTAAAAGACGCTAACGTGTCTGCATCTACCACCTCTGCTGGCAATGCGTTCCAGGCACCCACCACCCTCTGTGTAAAGAATTTTCCACGCATATCTCCCCTAAACTTTCCTCCTCTCACTTTGAACTCTTGACCCCTAGTAATTGAGTCCCCCACTCTGGGAAAAAGCTTTTTGCTATTCACCCTGTCTGTACCCCTCATGATTTTGTAGACCTCAATTAGGTCCCCCCTCAAACTCCATCTTTCTAATTAAAATAATCCTAATCTACTCAACCTCTCTTCATAGCTAGCACCCTCCATACCAGGCAACATCCTCGTGAGCCTCCTCTGCACCCTCTCCAAAGCATCCACATCCTTTTTGTAATGTGGCGACCAGAACTGTACACAGTACTCCAAATGTGGCCAAACCAAAGTCCTATACAACTGCAACATGACCTGCCAACTCTTGTACTCAATAACCCCGTCCAATGAAGGAAAGCATGCCATATGCCTTCTTGACCACCCTATTGACCTGCGTTGTCACCTTCAGGGAACAATGGACCTGAACACCCAGATCTCTCTGTTCATCAATTTTCCCTAGGACTTTTCCATTTACTGTATAGTTTGCCCTTGAATTTGATCGTCCAAAATGCATGACCTCGCATTTGCCCGGATTGAACTCCTTGCACCTCTCCTTATAACTCAAACCCTCCAGCGCCATTACCTCACTTCTAATTTTCTTCTGCACCCTTTCTAGGGAAACAGCATCTTTCCTGTAGCAGGGAGACCAAAATTGTATGCAGCATTCCAAAAGTGGTCTAACCAATCCGTACCAGATCTGACCCACACATGACTCCAGATTCTTAACTGCCCTCTGGGCAATTAGGGATGGGCAACACATGCTGGCCTTGCCAGTGACGCCTTCAACTCGTGAATGAATAAAAAAGAAACTCCCATCATTTCAGTTTGGTTTCATAGCCCTTAAAATGAGTAACCCAAAAAAATGTTTCTATATCAGTTCTGAGAATTTTAATCTGACCCACTTCACCCCAGCTTTTTGGAGTCAAAACAGACAGTGCTGGAGAAACTCAGCAAATCTGGCAGCGTCTGTAGGGACAGAAATAGAGTTAACACTTTGAGTTCAATATGACTTGTCTTCTAAAGTTTTGCTTTTTGAAAGGAAAGGGTTCCAGATTTCTGATACCCTTTGTGTGAGGAAGTGCTTTCTGATACACTGTCCTCTACACGAGAGAAAATAGCTCGTCGCTACCCTGTGAACACCTTGTCTGTGAGGCCAGAGAGAGAGAGAGGGATTTGCTGTTATGAGCATTCTAATTCACACCGTCAGTGGCAGATAAAGCAAAATTGCGTGTCGGGTTGCCTGGGTAACTGGAACTGATAGGTGTGGCTGTTCAGTACATGCCCAGGTCCCAGGTGAGCTACGATGCTGTAAACAGCCTACAGTCTGTTCTGTAGCATACAGCAAGGCTGTCTTTTATGTTTGAGAGGAGAAAGTTGAACCATCTGGAAAATTTCGTCCTTTGCTGGGTCAGACAATAAGTTAATTGCCAAGCTTGGGGTAAGTGCCATTTGAAAACTGAAGCGACAGGGTGTACAGCAACTTTAGTTCTAAGTTTTTTGATGGACCAGTTTTTCTTCTGATGCATTCAGGGAATTGTATTCAAGGCATCAAGTTACTTGTGGTTTTTATTAAAATATAAAGGAACAATATATTGTAAATTTTAAATGGTGCTGCATTTAATCAATTTCGTTGGTTCCTGTTTAGCATTTCATAGCATCACAAAGTAGAGACCCTTCAGCCTACTGTTGTTCCACTTTCCAACACTTGGTCTGTAGCCCTGAATGTTTTGACATTTCAAGCAGTTTTCAAAGGTTTTAAACTAACATCCCTGATCCCTTTCCTCTCTAGTAACATTCTTACTTTCCAAATACTTTCCTCTTCTCTCTCTCTCTCTCAGTGCCGACACTGCATTACTGAAAACATCAATCAGACAATCCCGACTGACTGTTTCATTGTAGGTATTCCTGAGTCACTGCCACAGGAGCATACTGATATCTAGCAACATGCAAAAACATGTTCTGCCGAGGACAAGAAACCTCACGCCCTTCAGCAGAGAATCCTTTCTAAAGAAAATAGCACAAAGAATAATTCAGTCAGAGTTTCCTCCTCCCTCACCCCAACCTTGCCCCACCCCTGAGCTCGCTACCATTTGGGGAACTTGTTTCTCACAGTCTGACCTACTGTCCGTCAGCCGTGTCTCAGCAAACGGCACCATTGTCACTGGCCATAGAACCAAGCCTGCCATTCAGGCCAACATACCCAGTGCTAACACCAGAGGGAGTGTTGCATTGTTGGAGGTGCATTTTTTGACTGAGATGTTAAACCAAGGCCCATGCCCCACTCTCTCAGGTGAGCATCAAAGATCCCATGACACAATTCTGAAGAGGGACAGCTGACTTCTCCCTGGTGCAGCAGGGCCGATATTTGTCTTTGCCTGCTTTTTATGCATTGCTCCAATCTGGGTTGCTACCACAGGACTTTGTGGGATCTTTCTGTGCTTGCCTGGTTTGCTACACTGTACTTCCAAGATACCTTCTCGTTAAACGCTTTGGGGTCAAGAAAGGTCCTGTATAAACCTTCAGTCTTTCTTTGTAGCTTACCCAGAGACCAGTACTGTCCCAAACCAGATACGTTAGATAAACTCCATTTAATTTGCGGAGCTGTGCTGGTCATTACAACTCACCATAAGAACTAAGAGAGATAGTAGGCAATTCAGCCCCTTGAGCCTACTCTGCTATTTGATATGAATATACCCGACTCATTTTGGCCTGCTCTCCATAACCCATCAACCCATTTCTAATTAAAAATATCTGTCTATCTCCTTCTTAAATTTATTCACTGTCCAACATCCACTGTACTCTGGGTTGGTAAATTCCACAGATTCACGACTCTTTGAGAGAAGTAATTTCTCCTCATCTCTGTTTTAAATCTGCTACCCCTTATCCTTAAACTATGACCTCTCATTCTCCCATCAAGAAACAACATTTCTACGTATACTTTGCATCTACATCCCTTTAGCATCTTTGTATACCTCAATTAGGTCTCCTTTCATTCTGCTAAACTTCAGATAGTATAGGCCTAAACTGCTCAGTCTCTCTTCACAAGACAAGCCCCTCATCTCTGGAATCAATCTAGTGAACCTTTGAATTGCCTCCAATACAACTGCATCTCCCCTCAAGTAATGGACCAAAATTGTAAGCAATATTCCATGTGTGATCTCATTAATGTCTTGTACAGTTGCAGCAACACCTCTTACTTTTATACTCTATTTCTTTAATAATCTATGCCAAGATTCTATTTGCCTTCTTTATTACTAACTGTACTAGTTCCCTTATGCTTCATATTTGCATACTAGTTTTCTACTAGTTTGATTCATCAAACAGAGAAGAAAACCGTTTATGACTACTATCTGCTTCATGTTAGCTGGCCAGTTTACTACCCCTCATACCATGGGCTTTTATTTTCCCTGATACCTTCTGGAAATCAAAATACAGTATGTCGACCAGTTTCTCTTTATCCACAACACACAGAACTCCAGTAGCATGGTCAAATATCATTTATCTTTCACAAAATCATATTGACTCTGCCTGATTGCCTAGAACTTATCCTCTGCTCTACCTTCATTTAAAAATAGCTTTCAGATCACCTGAATAAAGTAATGAGCTAGCACTGCCAGATGTGTTGTTTCTCGAATAAGACCGCCACAGAATGAATGGCCTTTCAGGTGGTGAGAGAGGATCCCATGGTGCTTTTGGATGAAGACTAGAGGAGCAGGAGAACTAAGATGAGAGGGCTTTCATTATAAGACCTTCACAGATAAACGCAATTGAGAATTCAGGAGAACTTTTTCACCCAGACACTGGGGAGAATATAGAAGGAAGCCAGACATTTTAACACCTTGATTTACAAGGAGGGTCTGAATTACATCTTACTGACAAGTTTTGTTCATGGGAAATGAACATCGCTGGTCAGGCCAGTATTTATTACCCTTGAGAAGGAGGTGCCTTCTTGTATGATGCAGGTATCATCCACGGTACTACTGGGGACAGAGTACTAGAATATTGATGCAGTGGCACTGAAGGAGTGGCCAAGCTACCTCCAAGTCAGGATGAGGGGAACCTGCTTGTGGTGATGTTCCCATGTATTTGCTGCCCTTGTTCTTCCAAGTGATAGATGTTGTAGATTTGTAAGGGGCTTTAAAATATATTCCTCTTCAGATATAGACAAATGAGTTTGGCAGGAATAACACCTGACCACAATGACTGATTTTTAATTTTCTTAACACACATGGCTTTAAAACCCAGCTTACTCCGAAGCTCCAGTATTTATTGTTTCTGAATCACCCTGCCTTGTTGCACATGCTAAGTAATTGAAGTACTCCATCAGCACTGAGGCAGTTGACTGGAAAATCTCTTTCTCTCTCGCTCAAAGCTTGCTTTTAGTTTAATTGTTCTACATTGTAAACAAGCTTGAGCCTGTGTGTTTGCTTAAGAGTGTAGAATAATTTTTTTTTAACTAGCCAGCATTTGCTACACACACACTGGTATAGCTGTGTTGTCAGGAGTCTCGTCTATTGGTGTTCATGGTATATAGGAGAAATAGCACTAAAAAGGATTCAGTTCCATGATAATGTTTCCTATACCTCGTCATCCCTCTACAACGCGATCCTATCTTTCTATTTCTTTCCTACGTCGTAGGACAAGCTTCCCCCTTCAATACACCTCTGCTGTTTGCTGCGACCACTCCTTTAGGAGCAGGTTCTACATGATTTGTGAACTCTGGGTGAGATGTTTTTTCTGAGTTCATGATTGAATTTATTTGTGATGGTCTTAATAATTTTGGTGTCTGTCAACCACCCTCCCTTCTTTCTTTCCCTGCAATAAAAAAAGTGAAAACATATCTAGATCTATGGAACCATTGCAGAATTTTAATGACTTTGATCAGGTCAGCCCCTCTTGGTTTGCTCTCTCCTGCTGACCAGTACGCCATCCCTCATAGAGTGGAGTCACATAGCACAGAAACAGATCCATCCATACCGATGATAATAAAATGTGAGGCTGGATGAACCATCCATACCGATCGTGATTCCAAACTAAACTAGTCACACCTGCCTGGACTTGGCCTATATCGCTACAAACATTTCTTATTCACGTACTTATCCATTTGTCTTTTAAATGTTTGAACTGCGTGTGCAACCACCACTTCCTCTGGAAGTTCATTTCACACATGTGTAAAAAAACAAACAAAAAAAATTGCCCTTCACGTCTTTTTAAATCTTTCTTTCTTCTCTCACCTTAAATAAATGCCCCCAAGTCTTGAAATCCCCAACCCTAGGAAAATGGCACTTGCCCTTTATATGGTCACCTCCCACCCTTTGTGCTGACCCACCAGCAGTGCAGCATCCACCCGCACTGCGTCAGCAGCATAAGCCTGGGATTTTGGTTCAACTCTCCAGCATGGAGAAGTCAAACCCACAACCTTCTGATTTGGGTTGCTGTTGAGCTACAACCTGACAAACACGCTGTATGCAAACCAAACACACTCGTAACTCTGCCATTTGGAACAATTCACTGTCAATGGAGTGGTTGGGGGGAACAATGTTGATAATCGGAGTCACTGACACAGTGCTTCTCAAACATTTTTCTTTGTCTTAACCCAAGACTTCATTATTATTGCAGCCTCTCTCTGAGATCCATGATGGCTTGGATGGGTCTGGGGGGTCAATAAGGAGAGACTTGTGAAAAGTCGGAGGTGTGGGGGAATGGCAGTGGGGGTAGAGCTGTTGGGTGTCGGTTGGAAATCTGGGAGGGATGGCTCGCCATGAGAGTCAGCACCCACTGCAGCAGGAACTGTTGTAACTTGATTGGAGACCAGTGGTGGCCTCGGAACTGGTGATCCAAAGACGTTTCAGCTTGCGGTCCTGACAGCGCCCCCCCCGACCATCACACACATGCATACCATCCAACTCTTATAGTCATACAGGATGGAAACAGACTCCCTTCAGTCTAACCAGTCTATGCCGAACATAAACCCAAACTAAACTAGTCCCACCTGCCTGCACCTGGCTCATATCCCTCCAAACATTTCTTATTCATGTAATTATACAAATGTCTTCTAAATGTTGAAACTGTAGCCATATCCACCCCTTCCTCTAGAAGTTCATTCCATACATGAACCACCCTCTGTGTAAAACAAATTGCCCCTCATGTCTTTTCTTTAAAGCTTTCTCCTCTCACCCTAAAAACATGTTCCATAGACTTGAAACCACTCACCTTCGGAAAAATACATCAGCCATTCACCTTATCTATGCTCCTCGGGATTTAATGAACTTCTGTAAGGTCATCTTGCACCCCCACTTTGGGAAGTCTTGGCTTTCATTGACCTCCTCCATCCCAAGAGTTGGCAAACCATTGGCTCACTACAAACTTTACTATTTCAGCCTACCGAAGGAACAGTTGGAGAATCTGAGCTCTCCAGGCGTTCGGATCGAGGATATGGAACTCCGGGAAGAGTGGCAAGATGAGGAATTTCCCAAGTAAGATCACGCCTTCCATGTAGTTGTAAGTGGGGCGGGGGGGGGGGGTACTTCTTGCTTTCAAAGGGAATGTAGTCTTTCTCTGTGTTTAATTTTACTTTTAATTTGGTGTGTATCCTTTTAATACGGTCATTCCCTAAAGTGAAAATCTTTTTGCAACTAAAACAAAAAGGGCTAAATTAACAGGAGAAGGTGTTCATGTTAGGCCTATATTCCTTTAAGTTTCAAAGCTTATTCAGCTTGAATACTGGATTCATTTGGGTCGACAGTGAGAAACTATTTCCTCTTGGCAGGGGTGAGAGTGGAACGGGATTCCAAAACAAGGTGGCAATCAGCAGAATCTGAGTTTGGGGTGAGGTCAGGAAGCATTTCCTCAAGTAAAGTGAAGTGGAAATCTGGAACTCACTTTCTCACCAGAAAAACTGTTGAGGCTTGAAACTTCAAATTTCAAGACTTGAGATTTGACAAGTGTTTGCTGGGGGAATCCACAACGAAGATGGGTTGATACAGTCACATGACAGCAGTCATGATCTAATTGAACTGTGGAACAAGCCTGAGGGCACGGAATGATCTTCTCTTCAAAGAATCCATACAGTGTGGAAGCAGGCCAGTCAGTCCATTGGAGTCCACACTGACCCTCCGAAAAGCACCCCACCAGACTGTCACCCACTACCCTATCCCTGTAATCCTGCATTTCATGTGGCTAATCCACCTAGTCTGCACATCCCTGGACACTATGGACAAGTTTAATACGGTCAATCCTAACCTGCACATCTTTGGACTGTGGGAGGAAACATAGCATCTGGAGGAAACCCATGCAGACAAAGGAAGAATGGGCAAACTCCACATAGACAGTTGATGGAGGGCAGAGTCGAACACGGATCGCTGGTGCCATGAGACAGCTGTGCTAACCACTGAGCCACCATGCTGCCCCCTTCACTTTGTTCTCCTTCTTCCCAGATAGGAGTGAAACATGAAACTGGGGAGAGAGAGTAGGGGATTCCTGATTTTAAGCAGTAGTTATAAAACTGCTCTTCTCCTTTCTTAGTTTTAAATAGGCACCCTCCAAAGTGATAAAAGCATGTTGCCCAGTGAACAGTGTTCACATAACAACGCATTCTTTTGCATGGTCAAATGCTAAGATAGTAAGTTTCAGTAATCTGGCTCAAAAGGGCAAGCTGAGAAGCAGAAACCTAGCATTTCTTCCTTTCCGATCAACGAACGACTTGCAATTGATATAGCACCTTTTTTGGTAAGATCGAGAATGTACGGCCAGAGATTGTGGTGAAGGCAGGTTCAATTGAGCTTTACAGAAGGGAGTCGGACTGTTATCCGAGAAGATGCATTTACGGGTAATGCAATCAATAGTTGGAGCATTGCTGCCTGAGCACAAAAGGCAAGAATTGCACTTGATCAATGCGGAACAAACAACTGTGTCTGGCCTGCCCAAACAACTATCCAAACTTCAAGGATTACCAATGTTAAATTTTAAACTGGTTGTAAAGTCCAGAAAAACACACAACGATTACAAGCGGTCTTGTGATCAGACTATGATTAGTTAAATTTCAAATCAACACTTCCAGTGACAGTAAAATTCTGGGTCCCTGTACAGTCAGTGTCAATCAGCCTTTCCATTGAAACCTGGACTATCCTGCTAAAAATGTTTGCGCACTGATTATAATTGTTGCTGTGTTCTCCTGGATTAAAAATTTAATGTTATGCTAACATGATGTCACAGGCATATGGTTGTTGGCTTGTTCACCGAGCTCTCTGGTTATCGTACAGACGTTTTGTCACCATGCAAGGTACCATCATCAGTGCAGTCTCCGTTGGGGCAATGTTGTTCCACTCCACTTGGTATTTATATGATTCGGTCTGTTAAATTGGCTTGTGTCACTTCCGGTTCTCTTCTGCGTGGGCTTGTACATGGGGTCGAATTCCACGTGTTTGTGAATTGAATTACGGGTTGAAAACTAGGTCTGTAGGAATTCCCATGCGTGTCCCCAGGGGACTTTCTACAGGCCTGGTTTTCAATATGTAATGCAATTAACAAACGTGGAATTAGACCCCATGTACAAACCCGCACAGCACAGACCCGGAAATGACACGACCGAACAGACCGGATTATATAAATTCCAAGTGGATTGGAACAACATCGCCTCATCGGAGGCTGTACTGATGATGTCACCTAGCAAGGTGATGAAACATCTGTTCAATAACCAGTCAGTTTAGCAAGCAAACCAACAACCTCATCCGCAACCCGAGCTACAAATGTTTGCTAGAACCTTAAAGTCACAGGTATAAAAATGCCTTCATCGATGGATCACAGCAGTTATTTTTTGCATTGGGATCATGCAATCAATCTAAAAAGAAAGAATGTGCATGGTTACTGGGCGAAGGTGATAGAACAGCACTAAGTGAAATGTTCATTCAGAGAGCTGGCGCAAACACAATGGGCCAAATGGACTCCTTCCACTGTGTAACCATGAGCTGATGAGGTCTTTTCGTTTCTTCCAACTTGCAGACCTCTTCCAGAAGATAATGAAGCCATAACAGAGGATGAGCTGAATGCCAATACAGATGGTAATAGACCAGGTAATTATATTAGGGTATATCAGTACATGTGTGTGTGTGTGTGTGTGTGTGTGTGTGTGTGTGTGTGTGTGTGTGTGTGTGTGTGTGTGTGAGAGAGAGAGAGGAGAGAGAGAGAGAGAATGTGTGAGCGTAAGCGTGAGCATGAGAGCCTTACCATTCAGCAAGGATCCGCTCTTTCAATGCCCACTGCCACAGACTCTTCCTCTCTTCCCACTCACCTAAAGAAACTGCTGTTTCATTCATTCACATGATGTGATTGTCACTGGCTAGACCAGCATTTAATGCTCATCACTCATTTGGTACAGGGTAATAAAGACTCAACCACACTTTTTCAGGAGATAAGACAAGCTCAGGGTATGGACTAGGTAAAGACGGGAGATTTCCTCCCTTAAAAGAATATTAGTGAACGAGATGAGTTTTTATGATAATTGATAAGCTAGTTTTTTATTCCATGTTTTTGTATTGAATTCAAATTTTATCACCTGCCATAGCAGGATTCAAACCTGTCTAACCAGATCATTATCCTGGGATTCTATGTTGGGCAGCCCAGTGGCTCAGTGGTTAGCACTGCTACCTTACAGCTCTAGGGACCTGCGTTTGATTCCACCCTTGGGCAACTGTGTGGAGTTTGCACATTCTCCCTGTGTCAACATGGGTTTCCTCCAAGTGCTCCAGTTTCCTCCCACAGTCCAAAGAGGTGCAAGTTAAGGTGGATTGGCCATGCTAAATTGTCCATAGTGTCCAGGGATGTGCAGGTTTAGGTAGGTTAGCCATGGGAAATGCAGGATTACAGAGATAGGGTAATAGGGATGGGCCTGGGTTGGATGCTGCTTGAGGGTTGGCGTGAACTCAATGGACCAAATGGCCTGTTTCCACACTGTAAGGATTCGACATTACTCACTTAGTGACATTAGCAATGTACCACATGTCTTTGTAGTTCCTTTGTAAGCCTAGAACTGAAATCAGATGCAGTCATAAATTACACAGGCAAGAAGCAGGCTAGGAATGATGGGGAAGTCCGCTGATGTTTATGCTGTCTAAGAGACAGTGTGACCTTGTGCACTCCCTTTTTCAACTGCTACAAATGAAGTGAGTCTGACTGAAATTACCGTAAAGTATTACAATGTGAAAGCGGACTATTCAGCAACATGTGCTGAGGGAGGACATCAACAGAATGGAAGTTAGCCACATGAGGGCAATCATCAGTGTGATCTCCAGGCATGGATGAACGAGGACGAGTAGCTTTACTCGGCTCAGCCTATTCTGTCACATTAACTCTTGTGCATATTTTCAGGAAAAATCCTGAAAATCTTGAAATTCTGAGCTCATTAATCACTTCTACTGGCTTTCTGTAGTCTGCATCAAGCCTTGCCTTGAATGCAAAGAATGCTTGACATTTTTAAGCCCATGCAAGAATGTTCCACTACACAGTCTGCAAATGCCTGATAAATATAGAATCATACAACAAATGAGGCCATTCAACTCATTGCATTTAGTACTTTTGATGGGTAAATTGAACATTAGAACACATGAAATAGCAGCAGGGATAGGCCATCTGGCCCATTTAAGCCTGCTCCACCTTTCAATAAGATCATGGCTGATCTTTTTGTGGACTCAGCTCCTCTTACCTGCCTGCTTACCATAACCCTTAATCCCTTTACTGTTAAAAACATACCTATCTTTGCCTTCAAAGCATTTAACGAGGTAGCCTCAACTGCTTCACTAGGCAGGGAATTCCACAGATTCACAACCCTTTGGGTGAAGAAGTTCCTCCTCAGCTCAGTCCTAAATCTGTTCCCTCTTATTATGAGGCTATGCCCCCTCCTTCAATTTTCACCTGCCAGTGAAAACAACCTCCCTTCTTCTATCTTATGTATTTCCTTCATAATTTTCTATGTTTTCATAAGATCCCTCCTCTAAATTCCAATAAGTATAGTCCCAGTTTATTCAATCTCTTAAAAGCCAACCATCTCAACTCTGGAATCAACCTAGGGAGCCTACTCTGCACCTCCTCCAGTGCCAATAAATCCTGTCTCAAGTAAGGAGACCAAAACTGTACACAGTTTCAGACAGTCCCATTCCACCCTTCTGTCCCCTATAGCTTTGCTTTCCACCCCCACCCCACTTTCAAATATTTACCTAATTTGCTTTTAAGAGGTGGCTGTAGAATCTGTGTCACTTATGTATCAGGCTGCACCTTTCCAAACCATAACCATGGTTACCCATTGTGGTTTAGAATAATGAGAGGTCATGATAGTGAAACATGATAAGGTCCTACAAAGCCTTGACAGATGGATGAGGAAAGAATCTGGAACAATCTAGAAACAGGGGTCACTGTATACATTAACAAGGTTTATACATTTAAGGTAGTAGATAAGAATTATTTTTTTCCCTCAGAGCTCTGAATTTTTTGGAGCTCTTCCTAAAAAGGCAGTGGAATAATTTTTAAGACAGAAGTTCTTGATAACCAAGAGGATGAAAGACTATCAAGAATGGTGGGAATATGGAGTAATCAGATCAGCCATGATCTTATCGAATGGTGGAAAAGGCCTGAGGAGCCAAGTGATCTACTCCTGTTTCCTAATTCCTGCTTTTCAGATGGAGAGGAGATGTTTTTCTCTCTGAGGGTAGTAAGTCTGTGAAGTTCTCTTACCCAGAGAGCAGTGGAGGCTCAATCATTGAAAGTTGAGTCATTCTTGATTCACATGGGAGCTGGAATGTTATGGGGCAGAGACTAACAGGAAACATTGAATATAAGTTTGTTATTAATTTGTTATTATTACTTGAAGTAAGCTTTCTACTTTAGTACTGAGTGGGTGTTCAGATAAGTGGGATATGGATGCTAGGACAGTTGCTTGCACCTCCTGTAGAATGTGGCAGTTGGGAGACGTGGCACACGTCTCTGCTGGCTACATCTGCGGGAAGTGCACCCAACTACAGCTCCTTGAAAACCGTGTTAGGGAAATGGAGCTGGAGCTGGATGAACTATGGATCATTCGGGAGGCAGAGGGGGTAATTGAGAGGAGTTACCGGGAGTTGGTCACTCCTAAGGCTCAGGTCAAGGATAGATGGGTTACAGTTAGGGGGAGGAAAGAGGACAGACAGACAGTGCAGAGATCCCCTGTGGGCATTCCCCTCAGCAATAAGTATACCGTTTTGGATACTGCTGGAGGGGATGACCTACCAGAGGAAAGCCATAGTAGTCAGTTCTCTGGCACTGAGCCTGACACTGTGGCAAAGAAGGGAAGGGGGCAGAATAGAAAAGTACTCGTGGTAGGGGACTCGATAGTTAGGGGAATTGACAGGAGATTTTGTGGTCAGGATCGGGATTCCCGGAAGGTATGTTGCCTCCCTGGTGCCAGGGTCCGGGACGTCTCCGATCGGGTGTATAAAGTTCTAAAAGGGGAGGGCGAACAGCCAGAAATCGTGTTACATATTGGCACTAATGATATAGCCAGAAATAGGATTGAGGATATAAAAAGTGATTTCAGGGAGTTAGGATGGAAGCTGCAGAGCAGGACGAACAGAGTAGTGTTCTCTGGTTTACTACCGGTGCCATGAGATAGCGAGGCAAGGAACAGGGAGCGGGCACAGCTTAACACGTGGCTACGCAGCTGGTGTAGGAGGGAGGGCTTCAGATATGTAGATAATTGGGATGCCTTCTGGGGAAGGTGGGACCTGTACAAGAAGGACGGGTTGCATCTGAACTGGAAGGGGACCAATGTCCTGGGTGGAAGGTTTGCTCGAGTAGTTTGAGAGGGTTTAAACTAGTATGGCAGGGGGGTGGGAACCTGAGCTGTATACCGGAGGTGAGAGTTGATGCAGGTGAGGCAGTAGCAAGAGTACACAAGCTAGTGGGAAGGATTTTCCTGGGAAGGAACCAAGGGATCGGTTAAAGTGTGTTTGCTTTAATGCAAGGAGTATCAGGAATAAAAGTGATGAACTTAGAGCATGGATCAGTACCAGGTGCTATGATGTTGTGGCCATAACAGAGACATGGGTTTCTCATGGGCAGGAATGGTTGCTGGATGTTCCAGGGTTTAGAACATTTAAAAAGAATAGGGAGGGGGGAAAAGAGGAGGGGGCGTACCACTACTAATCAGAGAGGGTATCACAGCTACAGAAGCTTCCATTGTCGAGGAAGATCTGCCTACAGAGTCAGTATGGGTGGAAATTAGGAACAGCAAGGGAGTAGTCACCTCGTTAGGGGTTTACTACAGGCCCCCCATTAGCAGCAGGGAGATTGAAGAAAGCATAGGTCGACAGATTTTGGAAAAGTGTGGACGTAGTAGGGTTGTTGTAATGGGTGACTTTAACTTTCCTAATATTGATTGGAACCTCCTTCGAGCAGAAGATTTGAATGGAGCTCTTTTTGTAAGGTGTGTTCAGGAGGGTTTCCTAACGCAGTACGTTGACAGGCCGATGAGGGGAGAAGCCACTCTAGACTTGGTGCTCGGAAACGATCCGGGGCAGGTATCAGATCTTGTGGTGGGAGAGCATTTTGGTGATAGTGACCATAACTGCCTCACATTCTGCATAGCTATGGAGAAGGAGAGGATTAGGCAAAATGGGAGGATATTTAATTGGGGAAGAGGAAACTATGATGCGATTAGACACGAGTTAGGAAGCATGGACTGGGAGCAATTGTTCCATGGTAAGGGAACTATAGACATGTGGAGACTGTTTAAGGAACAGTTGTTGCGAGTGATGAGTAAATATGTCCCTCTGAGACAGGCAAGAAGGGGTAAGATAAAGGAACCTTGGATGACGAGAGCGGTAGAGTTTCTTGTGAAAAGGAAGAAGGTAGCTTACATAAAGTAGAGGAAGCTAGGGTCAAGTTCAGCTAGAGAGGATTACACGCAGGCAAGGAAGGAGCTCAAAAATGGTCTGAGGAGAGCCAGGAGGGGGCACGAGAAAGGCTTGGCAGAACGAATTAGGGAAAACACAAAGGCATTTTACACTGTGAGGAATAAGAGAATGGTCAAAGAAAGAGTAGGGCCGATCAGGGATAGCATAGGGAACTTGTGTGTGGAGTCTGAGGAGGTAGGGGAAGCCCTAAATGAGTTTTTTGCTTCTGTCTTTACAAAAGAAACGAACTTTGTAGTGAATGAAACCTTTGAAGAGCAGGTGTGCATGCTGGAATGGATAGAGATAGAGGAAGCTGATGTGCTGAAAATTTTGTCAAACATTAAGATTGACAAGTCGCCAGGCCCGGACCAGATTTGTCCTCAGCTGCTTTAGGAAGTGAGAAATGCAATTGCTTTGCCACTTGCGAAGATCTTTGCATCCTCGCTCTCCACTGGAGTCGTACCTGAGGACTGGAGAGAGGCAAATGTAACTCCTCTCTTCAAGAAAGGAAATAGGGAAATCCCCGGCAATTACAGACCAGTAAGTCTCACGTCTGCCGTCTGCAAGGTGTTAGAAAGGATTCTGAGGGATAGGATTTATGACCATCTGGAAGAGCATGGCTTGATCAAATGCAGTCAACACGGCTTTGTGAGGGGCAGGTCATGCCTCACAAACCTTATCGAGTTCTTTGAGGATGTGACTAGAAAGGTTGATGAGGGTCGAGCTGTGGATGTGGTGTATATGGACTTCAGTAAGGCATTTGATAAGGTTCCCAATGGTAGGCTCATTCAGAAGGTCAGGAGGAATGGGATACAGGGGAACTTAGCTGCCTGGATACAGAATTGGCTGGCCAATAGAAGACAGCGAGTGGTAGTAGAAGGAAAATATTCTGCCTGGAAGTCAGTGGTGAGTGGGGTTCCACAGGGCTCTGTCCTTGGGCCTCTACTGTTTGTAATTTTTATTAATGACTTGGATGAGGGGATTGAAGGATGCGTCAGCAAGTTTGCAGATGACACAAAGGTCGGAGGTGTCGTTGACAGTATAGAGGGCTGTTGTAGGCTGCAGCGGGACATTGACAGGATGCAGAGATGGGCTGAGAGGTGGCAGATGGAGTTCAACCTGGATAAATGCGAGGTGATGCATTTTGGAAGGTCGAATTTGAAAGCTGAGTACAGGATTAAGGATAGGATTCTTGGCAGCGTGGAGGAACAGAGGGATCTTGGTGTGCAGATACATAGATCCCTTAAAATGGCCACCCAAGTGGACAGGGTTGTTAAGAAAGCATATGGTGTTTTGGCTTTCATTAACAGGGGGATTGAGTTTAAGAGTCGTGAGATCTTGTTGCAGCTCTATAAAACTTTGGTTAGACCGCACTTGGAATACTGCATCCAGTTCTGGTCGCCCTATTATAGGAAAGATGTGGATGCTTTGGAGAGGGTTCAGAGGAGGTTTACCAGGATGCTGCCTGGACTGGAGGGCTTATCTTATGAAGAGAGGTTGACTGAGTTTGGTCTCTTTTCATTGGAGAAAAGGAGGAGGAGAGGGGGCCTAATTGAGGTATACAAGATAATGAGAGGCATAGATAGAGTTGATAGCCAGAGACTATTTCCCAGGGCAGAAATGGCTAGCATGAGGGGTCATAGTTTTAAGCTGGTTGGAGGAAAGTATAGAGGGGATGTCAGAGGCGGGTTCTTTACACAGAGAGTTGTGAGAGCATGGAATGTGTTGCCAGCAGCAGTTGTGGAAGCAAGGTCATTGGGGTCATTTAAGAGACTGCTGGACATGCATATGCTCACAGAAATTTGAGGGTGCATACATGAGGATCAATGGTCGGCACAACATTGTGGGCTGAAGGGCCTGTTCTGTGCTGTACTGTTCTATGTTCTATGAAAGTGGAGTCGAGACCACAACCAGAACAGTAATGATTTTGTTGAATGGCAGAGAGGCTTAGGAGGCTAATTCCTAAGAGCCTATTCCAAAGTCCTGTATTCCCATAATAACTACTATTGAATCATAGCACCATCCAGCACAGAAACGGACTCTTTGGTCCAACCAGTTCACATCAACCATAATCCCAAACTAAACTTGTCCCACCTGCCTGCACGTGGTCCATATCTCTCCAAACATTTCTTATTCATGCACTTATCCAAATGTCTTTTAAATGTTGTAACTGTACCTGCATCTACCACTTCCTTTGGCAGTTCATCCCATATATGAACCACTCTGTGTTTAAAAAAAAAGCCCCTCATCTTTTTCAAAATTTTCTCCTCTCATCTTAAAAACATGTCCCCTTGTCTTGAAATCTTCTGCTCTAGGGAAAAGACACTTACCATTCACCTTATCTGTACTCCTCATTATTTCATAAACCTCTATAAGATCACCTGTCAACCTCCTATGCTCTGGCGAAAGAAGTCCCGGCCTATCTGGCCTGTCCTTATAACTCAAACCCTCCAGTCCTGACAACATCCTGGCAACATCTCTTCTGAACCCTCTCCAGCTTGCTAATATGCTTCCTACAACAGGAGGCCAGAACTGGGAACACTACTGCACTCCAGAAGAGGCCTCACTAGTGTCCTGTACAACCTAAACGTAATGTTCCAACTCTGTACTTGAAGGTCAGAGCAATGAATGTAAGCGTGCCAAATGCCTTCTTAACCACCTTATCTATATGTGATGCAAACTTCAAAGAATTATGTGTCTGAACCCCTAGGTCTCTTAATTGAGCTTTCCCAGCGCAAATGGGACTAGATTAATTTAGTACAACTGGTCAGCGTGGACGATTTGGACTGAAGGGTTTTTCTCCATGCTGGACAACTCTATAGTTGCTTACTAGTTCTTGTGTTCTTCTGTTATTGAAGGATACAAGGAAGAATATAAAGAAGAGGAACAGAACTCTGCTATCTTAGATCTAGCAATCCCCAAATTTTTAACTTGCCACTCTGCTTGGACCTGCAGCGTGGGAAGCCCATATCTAAAACATTCATGATTTTAAACTCCTCAATCACATCTTCCCTTGGCCCTCTCTGCTCCCAATGGAAACCAGTCCAGCATGACTGGAGACAATCTTTCCTCTCCCTTTAATAGATAATTTTGTAAAAAAATGCTATCTATAGGATTAAATCATCTGTCTTTATTTCTCCTTCAGTGCCGCCGAACACTCTGCAGTTGTGTGGGAACAAGCATAAAAAGCGGCTCCTTGCACCAGCAATCAGTTTGACCTTGGAAGGGAATGGGGAGACAACACGGTCCGAGGAGAGGACTCCGGATGAACCAGAAGGGGATTCCTCTGATCTAAATTTAGATGAATTAGATACCCCTTCAGATAGTGAATCATTTGAGTTGCCGGAGAATGGTAATGAATTTGAGTGGGAAGGTAAACAAACCAATCAACGTCTGATCAATATTCTTAATCATCTCCTCTGAATGACTGTCTTCTTTCACCTTCTGTCTTTTCCTCCACTGAGTAGCAATGTAAGTTTGACTGTGACTTTAGTAGGTGCGGCAGCCCCATTTCTCTTGTGGTCAAAGGCTGATTTCCCCTCCGCTCCCAGGGTATCAATGATGGTGGATGCGCACAGGCTTGGGGCTGCTAGAGGGGAGCAGAATGTTGTTCCTTGGAGTGTCCACCTCTTCCCTACTCTTCTGGCGCATCTTCTTAACCCATCATTGAAATAGGTTGCTGGTAAATCTAGTTTGCCTATTCTGCTTTCTGCACTGGCCTTTATCACTAGAGGTTTTCAGTACTCGTGTAAAGAAGTCTTGCTGCAGTTCGGTAGAGCTTCAGTGTGATCGCATGTGTGCAGGTTGTAGAAATCTGGTCATAGAGGTGTACAGCACAGACCAGCACAGCTTCATCCAACTCGTCCATGTTGACCAGAGATCCTAGGTAAATCTAGGTCCATTTGCCAGCATTTGGCTGACTTTCCTTTAAACCGTTCCTTTTCATGTACCCATCCAGATGCCTTTTAAATGTTGTAATCATACTAGCCTCTAACACCACCTCTGGCAGCTCATTCCATACATACACCACCCTCTGCGTGGAAAAAAATTGCCACTTAGGTCCCTTCGAAATCTTTTCTCTTTCACCCTAAACCTATGCCTTCTACTTTTGGACTCCCCCACCCTGGGGAAAAGATCCTGTCTATTTACCCTCATGATTTTATAAACCCCTCAGCCTCTGAGAGTCCAGGGCAAATAGTCCTCGACCGTTCAGCCTTTCCCTATAGCTCAAACCCTCTAACCCTGTTAACATCCTTGTAAATCTTTTCTGAACCCTTTCAAGTTTCACAACATCCTTCCTATAACAGGGAGACCAGAACTGCACATAGCATTCCAGAAGTGGCCTAACCAACGTCCTGTACAGCCACAACATGACCTCCCAACTCCTATACTCAATGCGCTGACCAGTAAAGGCAAGCATACCAAACATCATGTTCACTGTCCAATCTACCTGCTATGGAACTATGAACCTGCACTCCAAAGTCTCTCTGCTCAGCAGCACTCCCTAGGCCCTTACCATTAAGTGTACAAGTCCTGCGCTGATTTGCCTTTCGTAATATGCAGCATCTCACATTTATCTAAATTAAACTCCATCTGCCACTCCTTGGCTTATTGGCCCATCTGATCATGATCCCGTTGTACTCTGAGGTAATCTTCTTTGCTGTCCACTTCACCTCCAATTTTGGTGTCACCTGCAAACTTACTAACCATACCTCCTATGTTCACATCCAAATCATTTATATAAATGACAAAAAGCAGTGGACCCAGCATTGATCCTTGTGGCACACCACAGGTCACAGGTCTCCAGTTTGAAAAGCTACACCCCACCACCACCCTCTGCCTTCTACCTTACAGCAAGTTCCGTACCCAAATGGCTAGTTCACCCTGTAACCCAATGTGATCTAACCTTGCTAACCAGTCCACCATGACGAACCTTGTCGAACACCTTACTGAAGTCTATATGGAACATGTCCACTGCTCTGCCTCGTCAATCCTCTTCATGACATCTTCAAAAAATTCAATCAAGTTCAAAGGGCACGATTTCCCACGCACGAAACCATGTTGACTATCGCCAATCAGTCTTTGCCTTTCCAAATTCGGTATGGACGAGTTGGACCAAAGAGTCTGTTTCAGTGCTGTATGTCTCTGTGAAGCTATGACTAGTTCCTAATTGGTCATTCCTACATTGTCACTGGGTCAAAATCCTCAAACTTCTTCCCTCCCTTCTTAAAGCCACTTTTGAGTGTCCCTATACCATGTGCGCTGCAGCAGTTCAAGAAGGCAGCGCACTACCAACTTCTCAAAGGGCAATTAGGGCTGTTTCAGCCAATGAAACCCACATCTTGTAAACAGAAAAAGTTCTGTTGCAAGATTGTTCTCCTGGTTCAAATCAACAATCCAAACAATGTCCCTGATTCTAACTGCAATCTGCAACATTTATTCCCTCCACCCATTATCATTAAAATTGATGAGTTAGCTTTCCATTTGTGTAAAATCACCTCCCCGTTTCCTGCATTACAATAAGTGGATCTCCAAAACGAAGTACTTCATTGGCTATAAGGTGCTTTGAGATGTGCTGAGGGTATGCAGGGCTGTGATGCAAATTCAAATCCATCTTTAACTCGTAGATGAGTACAGCATGTGCAGAGACCGGTTCAATTGCTGACTTTTTAGCAGCCAGCGCTATACCATTGAAGCTTGGCTGTTTAAGAAATGCTCTTAAATGTTGGACATGAAGCGGAACAGGTGCGGGAAGAGATGACACTTGGGTGGGGAAACATATTTGGTGAGATGGATGCATGTTCCTTCAAGCACACCAAAATCAACAAGTTTTCTGGGCCACATCAGTTTTATGAGCCATGGGTAAGCCTCTGACTGCATATGCTTCATACAAGTTTGTTGATTGTGACCTGATTTGCATTGTTTATTTCACCCGCCATGATTCTCTGCATGCACAGCCAATCATGAACATTTTGTTTTCGCGCCATCTGCCACACAAGCCAAGCTAATGCATTCTTTCACCCATTTCTGACTTAAAAGCAATATCCAGCCTCCGATGATTTCCTATCCCATCTTAACTGATGTTTGTCAAACTTGGAAATTAGCTTTGATTCTCTCCATTTTTGAGATTTATTTGACTGGTTTGTTATTTTGTGATTATTAAAAATGATTCTGTATTCAACTAGGAGATAAAGCAATTCATTTCAAAGTTTGGTTTGCTAACTCCTCACTTCCATTCCTCCACTAACATTGTTTAGAAAGAAAATGCCCTTTAGCTTATTTGTTCAGGATTTGTGGGGTGGTGTAGATTTTTAGCTTTTTTGGAGAACAGCAAGTGTAAAGGGCATAAACCAAGAGATGATTAGACATTGATTTACAAGCTTAGATTAGGAGCTTGAACTTGAAGAACCAGTTCCAGTTCCATCTCGTGAGACAAGCAGAATTTCCTGGCCACATCAGTATTTTTACAATGGTGCTAGTTGGTGGAGGAATCACGAGACGTGGGGGGAAAGTAATTGATTTTTCGCATCAATTGTCAAAAAATACATTTGGGATGGATCACGCCAAGAAAACCCCAAGTAGCTCATTCATACCATTCGAGAACTGAGGAACAACTACTCAAGTTCTGTTATCCTCTCAGCCTAAATGCTACTTTCTCTCCACCCATCCCCAATCTGGACAGATGATCTGCCCCGGGTGTACCGTTCATTGTCAGATACTGAGAGTTTCCAGGGACACGTGACGGATGAGGAAACGGAAGATGGCAAGCTATGGAGGGTTTTCCACATTGGAGAGCAGGAATATCGGGTGGACATGGCTACTGTAGATCCGTATAAGGCGGTCATTTCTCATGGAGGTGAGGCTCCAGGTTTGGGCATCATTTTGTCTATTTTCTTAACTGGTTAAACCAATGTGTCAATCAGGAACGATGACAGTAAATCCAGTAATGTTCCCAAGACAAGTTCAAATCCCACCACAATGGTTGCATGTTTGAGGGGAGATGGCAACATTGTGGTAATTTCAGTAGATTAGTAATTGTGAGGTTCAGGCTTTTTCAGTAAGCGTAAGAGTTCAAACCCCACAATGGGAACTGATAAATTTATATTATCAATAAATCTAGGATGTAAAGCAAGTTTCAGTGAAAATAGATTTGCAGCTATCATTGTTAAAGAAATGAAACCCATCTCATTCACTAATGTCCTTAGAAAATCTGCCATCTTAAACTGATCTGGCTAGGATAGGACTGCAGATTCACAAAAAGGTTGACTCTTAAATGAAATGGGCCTGGGAAGCCACTCGGTTGTCAATGACAATTAGGGATGGGCAGTAATGTTTGCCTGGACAGCAATGGAGTAATTTTTCTTCTTCTAAAAAAAAGCCTCCAACTTGAAGTCTTATGGGGTGAAGTGTAGGAGAGACAGTAGTTAACAAAGTAAACAGATCCTAGTCCCTCCTACTACAGGACACATCCTCTCCAATGTCTGCTCTATCCAGGCCTCAGTGTCCTGTAAATTTCAATCAGAGCAATACCGCATCCCCACTCCCCCATTCCATTCTTCTAAACTCCCACTGAGTACTGACCCTAAGTCCCTAATTGCTCCTCGTGTGACAAACCCTTCATCCCTGGGATCATTCTTGTAAACCTCTGGTATTGAGAGGAATCTGCGACCTTCAGCTCAACCTACCAGGTAATTTATAAATGTCTCAAATGTGGAGAGGTGGGAAAGATGAAAACTCTGACCTGGTCAATAATACTCGCTCTCTTTTTACCAGGTTGCTCTGGTGAGAATTTAACTGCAATCATTGTGTTTTCTTCATGCTATTTGCCTGAAAGCAGTCTACCTGATTATGAAAACGTGATGGAAAATCTCTTTAGGTAATGATCTGCTTCGTATCGTCTGATCTTTAAAAGCCTTCCATTTCCTTGCCTTTGATGTGATGTTTGGCTAACTGCACCATTTTGGGAAATTGAGCAACTTTATTCCTTGGGAGAAACATTTTAGATCCCAACTTGACCTGGTCAGGTTTTCAAGGCTGCCAGTTGGTTGCAGTCTGTTGTGAAACAAGCTACTCAACAACAAAGATTTTTAGAAAGCACATTTCAGAAGCTCCAAAAACATTTCACAGCTGTGGAAGTATTTGTTTTTGGAAAGCTGTCACTACTATAGTGTAGGAAACAGGACAGCCAATTCGCACACAGCTATCACCATGTAACCTTTTGTATTTGCATGTGATGTCGGTGGAGAAATAAACATTAGCCAGGATGCTGAGGTCCTTGGTTTAACATCAATGAAAGACAGCGCCTTGGACATGCAGCACTCCGCCAGGAGCAGTGGCCTGGAGTTTAGACTCCAAACCCTACAGAAGACTAGAAGCCACTCAATTTCCTCAGGAGGCTAAGGAAATTTGGCATGTCTGTAAAACCACTTGCCAATTTTAGTAGACTCCCCATAGAAAGCATTCTATCAGGATGTATCTTTTGTCATAGGCCAGCAGCTTTGGTCATTCTATTGGGGAAACACTGTTCACCTAAAAATGTTCCCGTGTGGCACTTCTCACTGCTAAAATGTCCACTTTCACTAACAAAGGCGACACTTGGGAAGTAAAATTATTGCTAACTCCATCAGGGACAGGCCTAAATACATTTCGTATCAATCCATTATGATGTAAACAGAGGTCAACATAATGTCACAGAGGTCTACTACATGGAAACATATCCTTCAGCCTAACTTGTCCGTGCCACCTAGTTTTCTTTATTAATCTAGTCCTATTTCCCTACATTTGGTCCATATCCTTCCATATCTATCCCATCTGTGTATCTATCCAAATGTTTTTTAAATGACAAAATTGACTTACATAAGAACTAGGAGCAGGATTAGGCCATTCGGCCCTCTGCTGTTCAATAAGATCATGGCTGATCTTTTTGTGGACTCAGATCCACTTACCCGCGTTCTCAGCGTATGCCTTAATTCCTGTATTGTTTTAAAAAAATCCATTTTAGTTTTAAAAAAATCCATTTTAGTTTTAAAAATGTTTACTGAAGTAGTATCGACTACTTCACTGGGCAAGGAATTCCATAGATAATTCCATACTTGCCTCCACCACTACCTCTGGCAGCCCATTCTGGACACTCACCGGTCTCTGAGTATAAAAACACTGCCCTTTGGATCGTTTTGTATTTCTTCCCTCTCACCTTAAACTTGTGCCCTCTAGTTTTAGACTCCCCTACTCTGGGGAGCAGCTGTTGGCTAACTACTTTATCGCTTCGTTTTATGATTTTATAGACCTCTATAAGGTCACCCCTCAGTCTCCTACGCTCCAGTGAAAGAAGTCCCAGCCTATCCAGCCGCTCCTTATAACTCAAACCTTCCAGTACAGGTACAGTCTCACCTGCTGATGAATACTGTGTGAAATTGAAATTAGGCCCTCAAGCCTGTTCTGATACTCACACAGATCATGATTGGTGTAGATATTAATTCTGGCTAATCATTTTGTTTCCATAATACACACGTCCTAACAAAAACATGCTGATCTCAGTCTTGAAATTTCAAGTTAACTTTACCCCTCCCCACCTCCTTGACAGCTTTTGGCATTAGAGAGTTCCAGATTCTCGTGCCTGTTTGTGTGACAGTGCTTCCTGACCCTGAACAGCCTGGCAATTCTGTTTCATGTTCTTTCACAAGACGTAGGCTTTGCTGGCTGAGCCAACATTATCTTTCCCATACCTAACAGCCCCTCTGACAAAGTGAGCTGCCTCCACGTGGTGTTGGGATACCTGGAGAGCTTATAGGGAAAAATGTTCCAGGATTTTGACCTGGTGACTGTGAAGGAACAGCCAATATAGTTCCAAGTCAAGATGGTCTGTGGCCTGGAGGGGATCATGCACATTGTGATGATCTCGTGTGTCTTGTTGCCCTAGCCCTTCTTGGGGGGTGGACAGCCCACACATTTAAAAGTTGTTGTCAAAGGAGCATTGATAAGTTACTGTAGTGCATCTTGTAGATGCCATTGTGTGTTGGTGTGGAGGAGGTGGATGGGGTGCCAGTCAAGCAGAGCTACTTTATCCTGGATGGTGTTCAGTTTCTTTTATTCATTCATGGGATGTAGTGTTTCTGGCTGGGCCAGCATTTATTGTCCAATCATAGTTGTCCTTAAAGTGGTGAGCTGCCTTCTTGAACCGTTGCGATCAGGAGTATTATTGGAATTTCACCCATCCAAGCAAGTGAAGAAGATCCAATCACACTCCTGACTTGTCTAGAGATAGTCCCGAGCTGAAATGTCAACTTCCCTGCTCCTCTGATGCTGCCTGGCCCGCTGTGTTCCTCCAGCTCCACACTGTTACCTCACACTTCATGACTTGTGCATTGTAACTGGAAAGGCTCGGGAGAGTCCTTCACTGCTGGATTCCCAGCTTTTGACCTGTTCTTGCAGCCACAGTATTTATTTGGGTAGAGAATTCCAGAGCTTTTCAAGCAATTTCTGTTTTTGTTCCAGAGAACTGTAGATTGGCGTAGTGTTATTAGGCAGTGGAATTTTGCCAGTTGTGAGGGGTTCTGGTATAGATCAGACACGGAGTGAAGAAGTACAAAATGCATTGCTTGTGTTAGGACATGGACATGGATTACCAACAGCAGCTTCTCAAAAAATTTGCCTGTTTGTCCATGATTTTCCATTCTAATGCCCCTTTGTTCTCCAATCCCCCATGAGGAAAAGGTACAATTACTCTTTTTTTAGACAACCTAAACATTCTAATTAGATCCATGCTCTAGGCTTATCCTATTTCTGCGGTATCACAGAATTGTCACTCTGCAGAAGGAAGCCATTCAGCCCTTCACGTCTGCACCAGCAGCTCTCTGAGCATGATCACTCAGTACCATTCTCTTTCCTTTTTCCCCATACCCCTGAATATTGTTTCTATTTAAATAATTATCTAATACTCTCTTGAATGCCTCAATTGAACCTGCCTCCATCTCACTTCCAGGCAGTGCATTCCCGATTCTAAATGACAGTTTTCTTTCTCTCACGTTGCACTTGCTTCTTTGGGAAAATATCTGAGCCCTATCATACTTGATCCTTTACCAGTAGGATCTGTTTCCAAACATTAATTGAAAAGAAAATACTGTCAGCCCGGAGAAGTGACTTTGAACCAGAGTGACTTAAAAGTCGAGTGCCAAAAAGTGGATTGATCCCATTCCACAGAAATGTGACTGTAGTGTTCTGTGCCCGCAGGTATGTTATTGGAACTCTGGAATTGCTGGTGGCTGAAAACTATATTATTGTGTATTTAAACGGTGCCACAACTCGCAACAGAGTGCCATCAATCAGCTGGCTGAAACAGTGTTACCAGACCATTGACCGGAGGTAAGATGCTGCTGCTGTTCGATGTTAGAACAAATTAAGAATTGAAAGTCAGTGTTGTGCTTTTTCTAAAATACCCTTAGGATGGGGAAAAGTCATGGTAAAGAAATTTTGGAAGGTTGTCTGCCTGAATCATTGCTATGCTGGAAGGTATGGATTTGGCTCAGGTAGTTATAGAATGATACAGCATAGAAACAGGCCCTTTGGTGTCCAACTTGTCCATGCCAACCAGGTATCCCAAACAAAACTAGTCCCATTTGCCTGTATTTGGCCCATATCCCCCTAACCCCTTCCTATTCACGCATCCATCCAGGTGTCTTTTAAATGTTATATTTGTGCCAGTCTCCACGACTTCCTCTGGCAGCTCATTCCATACATGCATCACCCTCCTGTGTGAAAAAGAAATTGCCCTTCAGGTCCCTTGTTAGTCTTTCCCCTCTCACCTTAAACCTATACTGTCTATCTTTGGACTTTCCTATCCCAGGGAAAAGACGTTGGCTGTTATTTATGCCCTTCGTGATTTTCTAAACCTCTAATAAGCTCACCCCTCAATCACCTATGCTCCAGTGGGAAAAGTCCCAGCCCATCCAGCTTCCCGTATAACTCAAACCCTCCAATTCTTTCCAATACCAGGAGGCCAGACTCTGATTATTTTGGAGAAATGGGGTTAACTTTGGCTTTTATTTGTAACATTTTTCAATTAACATTCGGCTCCTCAAGCCTGCTTCACCACAATCCTGGATGGTGTCTTGAGAATCTAATCTCAGGATTAGGGGCAAGCAATTTAAGACTGATACAAGGAGAAATTTCTTCACTCACAAGGTTGCAAAGCTTTGGAGCTTTCTATCTCAGATGCAGTGGAAGCTCAATTATTGAGTGTGTTCGAGTCAGAAATCGATTAGATTTCTGGAGAGCGACAATATCAAGGGATATTTAGAAGGTGCAGGAAAACAGCATCAAGTAGATCAGCTATCATCTAACTGAATAGCAGACCAGCTTTATGGGCTCAGTGGCCTACTCCTGTTCCTGGGCAGTAAGATTATGCTTCATCCTTTCCTTCAACTCCATCTTTCTGTGTTATATTCAATAATCTAATGAGTTGGCTTCTGGACAGGAAAAGAAAAGGCAGAAACTGGTGATTAAGCAAAATTTTTTGACTTATTTGCTGTATCTTGTTTAAAAATAGTGAAAAGTATTGTATAGTGTCGCCACTCTGGTGCCATCTTAAATCACAGAAAAATAAACTAAAACATAAAAAATAAAAACAGAAAAATGAAGAAATGGTGTCCAACTTTACAGTCCTTCTTGTTAAGTGCTCCATTGTGGGTCATGGGTCTGGTGGCCAGGCATGAGTCCCCATCGAAAGTCAGCACTCTTCAGTGCTATCTCGCCTCCACCGACATCCTTGTCACTCAGTCATCAGTGAACCTCGCCAATGTAATCGCCACCAATGTCATCAGGTCTTGTACTGCACCCAAACCCACCTGTACTGTTGCCTCCATGAATCTGCACTGGAAGCAGATACTATCAGGAACTCAAACTCAGTGCTAACACTGCAGCCATGAGTCGGCGCTAGGTCTGCCTTCATGAGACAGGAGCTGCTGGGAACCCAAACTTGCATCTGCTGCCACCACGAGTCCATGTTCTTGGGCCCACTCACCACCATTGATGCCATCACCACATCTGAGCTCTTCACCAAGGGGTAAGTAAACTAAAATGGCAGAGGGAAAAAGAAAGACGAGAGTAGACAGCACATAAAAGAAAGGAAACAAAAAGAAAAGCGGAGTGGCTCAGAAGCTCTACTCCTCCACTATCTTACTAGAAGTAATTATAGATTTACAGTAAAATGCTTTCAAATCTTTGAATTAGGCAGCAAAGACTTTCAACAGATCAATATGGACTTGTTCATCAAAGGCATGTATGAGAGTTTCAGCAGTGGATGAGTTGAAGCAGCAATAGAGTTTGACCATGTTATGGAAATTGATAGTCTTGGTGATGGCATGGGGAAAGGTGTGGCCAGTAGCTCACATTGGGGTTAAGTACATTTGAAAACCAATCTGGCTTGGCCTCTGGATGGTTGCCAGGCAAACAACAGTCAATGACTTCTTGGTTGCGTTATCGAGTTCAGGAGCCTGTGTCTGTAAGTCAAGCAGTGGTGGCTGGCTAATACAAGGCTGGACCTTCAAACGTTGTGAATGTAATGGCAAATGGAGGGAAGTGAAAAGTTACATCCTGTTGCTTTGGGAATGAATGAAATGACACGATGATTCTTTAAGATAATGTTTAAGAATAAGCAACAGAACGTTTCATCCATTGACTATAAATTGGCAGTTCTTTTCCTTAATTATTCCTTTGCTGTCAATGCCTTCATCCCAGGAAAGAAGAGCAAAACTTCTCTCATGAGAGGTGAATCTCCCAATGATCATCGAAAAGAATCACAGGACAAGATTTCACCTTTAAGGCTTGTACTGTAATAAACAAAGTCAACAAGTAGCAAGCGTTATTTCTCAACATAACCATTTGTTGAGTTCAGCATTCGGATTACTATTTTGTTTTGTTGCTATAGGTTAAGGAAAAACTTGAAATCTCTGATTGTCGTGCATCCATCGTGGTTCATTAAGGTGATATTAGCTATTACCCGGCCTTTTATAAGGTACGACCTTCCTTTCATCCCAACCTGTCCTTTTTTTGTGCAAATCTCCCAATTATCCCAAAGGAACACAGAATGGGTTGAGAGGGTGATTAAGCTTCCCTATCATTTGATGGATTCGTGATTAATCTGCAGCCTAATTCCACAGACCTACATTTGCCATCTGTCCCTTTTAATACCATTGGTAAACCTGCCAACCAGAGATTAACAACTGATTGTCATTTGAGGAAGACATTTCAAAATCTAAACCAATGATCCCAAAAGGAGTGCTGCACTGCTGGAAGCACCATCTTTTGAATGTGATGTTCAGCCAAGGTCCCTAACCCACTGCTATTTAAGGGAGCTTTCTGGGAGTATATTGTATTGGCTGCTGTTCCATACCTTACAACAGTGACTTTATTTAAAGAGTACTTTATTGGAGGTAAAGCACAAACTCTTAAGTGGAGTCAAGGGTTACGGGGATAAGGCAGGAACAGGATACTGATTGTGGATGATCAGCCATGAGCATAATGAATGGTGGTGCCAGCTCAAAGGGCCGAATGGCCTACTCCAGCACCTATTGTCTATTGTCCTTCTCCATCTTTCCCTCCATTTACCCACCCTTTCCTTCCTACCTTCCCCTCCCTCCTTCCTCTTTTGCCCACTCTCTCTCGGGTCTCTCCCCCACTCTTGTACTCTCACTCGTTTTATCACCTTTGCTGTCATGTTCCCTCCATCCTTTCCTCTTCCCTTTTACAGGGCTAATGGTAAGATTTCTTAGTAGTGTAGATGAGCAGAGAGATCTCGGTGTCCATGTACACAGATCCTTGAAAGTTGCCACCCAGGTTGACAGGGCTGTTAAGAAGGCGTACAGTGTTTTAGCTTTTATTAATAGAGGGATCGAGTTCCGGAACCAAGAAGTTATGGTGAAGCTGTACAAAACTCTGGTGCGGCTGCACTTGGAGTATTGTGTACAGTTCTGGTCACTGCATTGTAAGAAGGATGTGGAAGCTTTGGAAAGGGTGCAGAGGAGATTTACTAGGATGTTGCCTGGTATGGAGGGAAGGTCTTACGAGGAAAGGCTGAGGGACTTGAGGCTGTTTTCATTAGAGAGAAGAAGGTTAAGAGGTGACTTAATTGAAACATATAAAATAATCAGAGGGTTAGATAGGGTGGATAGGGGCAGCCTTTTTGCTAGGATGGTGACGGCGAGCACGAGGGGGCATAGCTTTAAATTAAGGGGTGAAAGATATAGGACAGATGTCAGAGGTAGTTTCTTTACTCAGAGAGTAGTAAGGGAATGGAATGCTTTGCCTGCAACGGTAGTAGATTCGCCAACTTTAGGTACATTTAAGTCATCATTGGACAAGCATATGGACGTACATGGAATAGTATAGGTTAGATGGGCTTGAGGTTGGTATGACAGGTCGGCACAACATCGAGGACCAAAGGGCCTGTACTGTGCTGTTATGTTCTATGTTTTTCTCTTTATCCTTCCTATCTCTCCTTCCTCCTCACCTCTCTCTCACTTCCCCTGTTTTTTTCCTTCACAATTGTACTCTTCCTGTCCTTCCTTCCCTTCTCTCTTTCTCTCCTTCCCTTCTCTTTCTTTCTCTCACCCCTGCCTCACCATCCCCCAAATCTCACTTCTCTCCCTTACTCACTTTCCCCTCTTTTTTTTTCTCTCAGTTCCCCTTTCCTTCCTTCCTTTCTGTTTCTCTCCTCCTTTGCCCTTCTCTGTCACCTTTCTGCCCCAACTCCCTCTCCCTTTTTTTCTCTCTCTCACATCTTCTCCTGTCTCTCACTTACCCCCTTTTCTCTCTCATCTTCCTCCCTCATCTCTCTCTTCTTCCTCCCGTCTTCCTTTCTCTCTTTCTTCACCCCCTCTCCTTTTTCCTCCCAATCCCATTCCCCTCTTCCTCATTCTGTCCATTCTCCCTTTGTCTGTTTTTCCTTTGTTGAGAAGTGATGTCCATGTTGTTACTTTAAACTGAGAGATCATAATTATATCAGTCCATGCGTTAGTTCTTGATGCTGGTGCTAATGTGATGCTCTTTCTCTCCTGCAGTTCAAAATTCAGTAGGAAAGTTCGGTTTGTAAGTAGTCTTCTGGAACTCTCACAGTTGATTCCCATGCAACATGTACATATTCCAGAATGCATTAAAGAGTAAGTACTGTATAGCTGAACTGCAATCTTAATTTTTATACAATTATATGCCTTATTTTAATATTTACACTCAAAGCGTTGGTGCTTTAATCATGTTAATATGATATGATTTAGCTTTAACCCAAAAATTTTCAAATGGTGAATGCGTTGTTTAAATATTAGTTTGTAGGAGCAAAGTTTATATTGTGTGATTTGTACAAGCTCACAATCACACATCATGAAGGTTAGATTGTGGCCTCCTCTGTCATGGTCCACTATTTTCAATTTTTAAATGTTTTGTATTGACCTGAATCACATGCAGACACATTGGCAAAGTTTAAGAAGCCTTTAGACAGGGAGTAGAGGGATATGGACCACATGTAGGTAGATGGAATTAATTCAGAATGACATCAATGGTCGGCAAAGACATGATGGGCCAAAAAGCCTGTTCTTGTGCTGCTCTGTGTATGAACATTTTTAATAGTAGCTATTGTACAAAATATATTAGGATTCAGGCAGTGTGATATCCTCCAGGAAGTCCTGGTTGTACTAATCATGCAGACTGTGGAGTGTCCCAGGTCTGATCCCCATGTGTGCCGAGATGCTGAGCCTGCCTATGCATTTTGCCTTGATATCAATTTTCTGCATATGTTTAACATCGCTCGGGGCTGGCAATATGGATTACTTTCTGGTAGTCCTTGTACACAAACTCCAACAGCCTCCATTCCCAATGGTGGAACAGCCTGGCAACCGCCTGACTCTCCTCACACCTCCTCAATGGACGAACCACCGGATTGTGACTGGTGTAATGAGACTTTGCGAGAGCTTTGTTTTAATATTGTTCTTGGAATGTGTGCATCACTGGGAGATGACCCAGCTCTCCCAGTGCCCTGAAAGCACAAAATATGGAACTGTAGTCACACATCAATCATAAAGGGTTAGGAATGTGAGGAATCCCTTCCTTCGCTGAACTGAGGGTTTTCCATGAATTTTCTGGTGCTAGTGCCAAATTTTTCACAGCTCAGTTCCACAATATGTCATAGCAGGATTTGTGCTTGTAACCTCTAGGTAGTCAGTTTAATTCCATAATCACCAGACTTCCATACTAGCATCTTCTTGTGACGGGGAAGAGAACTAGGTTGGAAATACAACCATGGCCCATACGTTTGACTTCTAAGTAAATGGGTTCCAGAGGAGAAAAGTTTCTTCTTCTCAACTACTGCAGCTATGCTTTTCAAGTGTGAGGATAGCACATAGCATGGCCTTGATGCAAACCACTGCTGAATGGCCTGACACCGCTTGCTGTTACGGTTCAAAAGGTGACTTCAGCAGCATACAGAGAGCAGCCAGGGCTTTGGTGCAACTGTGTAGGCCTTCAGAGAGGTCAAAGGCCAAATTGTACACAAGCATTGATTTGGAACATAAACATAGGACAGGTCAAAATCCATCAAGAAGGCAGAAGGTAAATCTGCCCTCCATACCAAATGCAAGTATAGCTTCCACAGAGGAAAATAAGTAAAAGCTGTATGTTCTTCACAGGATAGATCCAGCTAGTCAGGCTGCGAGCATAACATTGTGAACAGTTCCAGCTACCACACTTTTGCTAAGGGTGAGATCGCAACGGAGAAGGTAGAGATTTACAAGGCTTGGATTGTTGAATTTTAGTGAGCAGGAAGGATTGGATTGGCTGGAGTTCCTTCCTTTGGAACAGAGGAGACTGAAGGGAGATTAAAATGATGGAAATAAACTTCTATGTGTCCTTAAAGTGGACTGGAAAAACCTATTTTTCTGAGCAGAAAGGTCAAAACTAGACAGGAACAGACTTCAGTAACTGATGGAAGTACTAAAAATGAGTTAAGAATTTTTCTTACCCAATGATAGGGAGTTGACGTTGAGACTTCTTCCTTGAAGAGGTGGTAGAGGCAGACTTGTCAAACTTAAAACATACAGCATTCAGACATGAATTTGAAGTGCCATAACCTTTTTTTCTTTAAGAGTCAACTACATTGCTGTGGGTCTGGTGTCACACATAGGCCAGACCAGGTCAGGATCCTAAAGGATATTAGTGAACCAGATGGGTTTCTCCTGACAATCATTTCATGATCATCATTAGACTCTTATTTCTAGATTATTATTGAATTCAAATTCCACCATTTGCCATGGCAGGATTTGAACCCAAATCTGCAGAATATTACCCAGATCTCTGAATTAATAATCTAGTGATAATACCACTAGGCCATCGCCTACCTGGACTACAGGGCTATGGACCAAAAGTTGGAAAGTGGGATTAAGCTGATAGCTCTTTCTTGGCCAGCAGACAGCATGGACCAAACAGCTTATTTCTGCATAATAATTTTCTGTGACTCTAAGTGCACAGGAGAGGGTGAAGGTTGAAGTAATAAAATCAATCCCAGATAAAAACAGCAATGAAGAAATACAATAGCAAATCAGAATAATAAATATATGAAGATAACATGATACAACAGTACTTAATCTATGCCTTTCCTACCTTGGGACTTTTCTCTTTCAAAGCTCTTTTGGCCAATCTCCAATTTTCACTGTTATACAGACTACAGCTCATCTAGAACTCTGCTATCTTTATACGAAGTCCCAGTTATCGTCATCTCCTTTCCTTGTTGCACTAAACTGACAAGCATTCAAGCAACCATTCGATTCATTAAATTCATGTTTTCAAATTCCTCCTTACCTTCTCCCTACTTCTATTCTCCTCCCACCCCATGCCACTCTCTACCTCTGTAACCTCTGCCAGTCCGTACACCCCTCCCTATCTCAACCTCTGATTCCTACATCTCTCCCTATCTCTGTAATCTCCTCTAGCTCCTGCAATCTGCTGTTGCTTGGAATCCTGAGCTCGGGGTTTCTCTCTCTCCTCCTCGAAGACCATCCTTGACCGTTTGAATACGCTTTTGTCGTCTGTCCCTAATATCTCACGTGATTGGGGGGAATGGGTTCACATTTTGTCTGATAACATCTTGGTTTCTATTTTCTATGTTAAAGGTACTACATAAATATTTGTAGTTATTGTTAGATTTATGTAAATTAGATCTTGGTATTTAAAATTCTATCCAATAGTGATGAGTATTCTGAACCATCTTGAGTCAAATGCAATGAATGTTCTGCTGAGCAGGTTGAGGAATTTTACAGGTGGTTGAAGGAGTTCTGGAAACGGGGAACCAAGATTTTCTTCAATATTTACAGCCCTTTTCCTTTCTTTTAAACAGGCTGGATGCAGAGTTAAATGGAAATTCAGAAAGCTCCTAGAAGTCTTATTATTTTCGTGAGTGTGGGGAATTCTGCTAAATTGCTTTCTATCTAATGTGGAAGAGACATTCTGAGTGGACAACACAAATTGATGATGGTGCAGATCATATAAGAACAGCAGAGAGATGTTCAAGAGCAGTGTTGCAAAATCTATCCTACTTCGAAATAAATTTCCCTCCAACACATTCAACAGTGGATTTTAAAGAAAAAATTCTGAACGGACGCTCGATAGCTTAATGACTCAACCATACAGGACTGGGGATGACGGGTTCAATTCCCAGTGCATGCTGAGTTTGTTTGATCCATAAAGTTTTGGGGGAGGGCCAAGGGGGTGCTTAGGAGAATGAAAAACTGACCTAGGTTTCTATTTGCAATCACCAGCTTGAGATTTCCATTAAGAGTTTGTTTGCAGAATGTGGATAAGGAGGGAATTAAGCTCCTGCAATGGCATTCATGTTGCAAATCTGTGCACAATGGGTCACTAGGAATGGTAATAATGTTGGGGGAAAGCAACAATTGGAATGTGTAGAGCAAGGAATTAGGGTCCAGGAGAGAGTTTTATCAGCAACCTTTGGTGTCCCCTCTCTGCTGTTTCCCAATTGTTGAGTGAGTGGACAATGGTGGCAGGCGGTGTTAATCAGCCTGACGTTGCCAGGGAATGTTATCAAAGCCGAGGGTTCATTTACAAATGGTATTGGGATCAATGTATGGGATGTGCTTTGGGGATGACAGGGACAGAGTATGATGGAGGCAGTGTGGAGGGCTTTTTACTTTTGCTGTACTAACTTAAGAAGGGTGAGTGCCCTTCCTCTGGGTTTGTCTCACGGTCTTGCAAGCAGTTTCATGGCATGGTGGGGAACCAAGGGGAAAACCATCTAATTTGAACTAAAACCAGATGGTTGCAAGTTCAAGATCTGTTAACTCTATTAATGTTTCACTGAATTGGAAACCTGTACATTGGAGGAGGGAGAGGGTTTACATTAAGCCTGTTCCCAAGTCAAGGTTTCATACAATGTGTTTTTTTTTCCTATTAAAAAAAAACTTAAACTGATATCCAAAATAATATATGTTTTATTGTGAGAATTTGTTTCCCTTCCTTTTCGGGTTTGAACCACTAATCATTACAATTTTAATAGGAACTTCAGTTTTGAGGCTCAATGGCCTAATGCTTAACACAGCACTATTACCCAATCAACCAGGGCCAAGGATCTCAGTGTGAGCTGTTACCTTATAGCAGAGGGTTCACCAGGCCAGTAGAAGGGAAGTATTTTCTTAATATCAAGCAAGTTCTGCAGATGCTGGTGATATAAAACTAAAAGAAAATGCTAGAGAAAATGCAGCAGGTCTGGTGGCGTCTGTGGAGAAAGAAACAGAGTTAATGTTTCAAGTAGTAGGAGAAGGGGCTGGGAAACAATGGTACTTATGCTATTGACAAAGGATGATGAGCAGCTGGGTATATGCAGAGCAAAAGGCAAAGGGACTGCTCATGATAATAGAGTAATATAGGTGTTCAAAACAGAAAATGGGATAGGTCTGCTGAGAACAAACCCATCGAAACAAGACACTTGGGATGGGTAAAGGATGTAATTGAAATGGAGAACCATCTTCGAGTTCCAAAGTTGTTAACTTCAGATTATGAAACAGTATAATGAATAATTAGCAGATTTGCATAAATGCCATCATTTTCCAGCACCACCAGTTCTGATAAACTGTTTTTCTCTCCCCAAATTGCTGCCCAATCTGTTGAATTTCTTCAGTTTGTCTTTATTTAGGAAATATTCTGTCCCTGAGTAGAAGCAGGGAGAGAAGACCTGGTATTGTTAACTCATTCCAGAAGATTTCATCACCAGTTGCTGACTGTGGCAGTAGCATTAACAGAAACTGCAGAGAATCCGAGCCCTATCTTGACCCAATCCCCAAATCTTCATTAAAAGAACTCATGACAAGATAGTAAGGCCTGGGGAGAAAAGAAAGTGATTTATATTTTTTATATATATAATATATATTTTTAGAAAGTCTTGAGAATGTTTTATGTTGAGTAATTCCCCGTTGTCATTTTGTAAAAAAAGTTCTTGTTTGTTTTTTAATTTTGAAAATGGCACCCAAGTCTTGCGGGAGAAAATGAAAATGATGGGGGTAGAGACCTCCTGATCCAATTAGCCTGTCTCGTATAAATTCTGAATTCGCACACATCCACTTCCCCATCCTGAGTCTCATGCCCTTGAGAGGGCAAGGGATACGGCAGATGGGGGATGCAACCTGGAAGATACCTTTGTGACCGCGTTAGATCATGAATATATTTTCAGGACACTATTCCAGTGCCCCGTAGCCTCCTGGGCCAACCTGATGCTTGTTGTTACCATGGGCTTTACTAAACTCGTGTACAGAGCTGCCAAAGACCCAAGAAAAGCCAATAAATTGATCTAAAAAATATAGTTTCTCCTTTTAAGCAGACAGCAGGAGATTATCTTGAGTGAGAAATTCTCCCTCACCTTTTAGTACTCAATTTATGAGTACATATATGCACTTCCTGGGAGTAGTTCTTCCTCCACTACCAGCAAGTATATTTAAGGACATTAAAGTGTGTTTGCTTTTCTTTTCATAAGAAGCATTATTTTATTATTGAGAGTATTTCTCACTTTTTAAGAATGCACTGGATCAGAAAGAGCTGCATGTCAATACTTTATTGCTCTAATACTGTCTTAGTGATTTAGAAATTCTCTGTCAGCAGAATTAAAGATTTTCGATATACTTGGAATAATAAACATCACAATTATTAATCTTAGATTGAGAGTGTTGTCACATAGATATCCTACGATGTTCATGAGATGCCTTCCCTGACTGTTTGTGTGGATGTGCATTCTAAATTCAGCAAAATGCTCCTACTAGGTATTGCAAATGGGATCTCTGGACACAAGATAACAAAGTGTGGGGATGGATGAACACAGCAGGCCAAGCAGCATCCTAGGAGCACAAAAGCTGACGTTTGGGGCCTAGACCCTTCATGAGAAAAGACCCTTTTCTCATGAAGGGTCTAGGCCCCAAACGTCAGTTTTTGTGCTCCTAAGATGCTGCTTGGCCTGCTGTGTTCATCCAGCCCCACACTTTGTTATCTTGGATTCTCCAGCATCTGCAGTTCCCATTATCTCGGATCTCTGGACACAACCCACATTTGAAATGGGAGAATCTTATACATCTAAGTTTTTACAGTTCAAGGTGGACACACTTTAGAAATCCAGTCGTTCAGTGTTTTAACTTTCACCCAAGCATTGTACTGTCAAAGTGCATAGTCTACAAACAGCCAAGTACGGGTTCGTAGTTCTTTGAAATTGGAGTTGCAGGTAGACAGGATAGCGAAGGCAGCGTTTGATATGCTTGTCTTTATTGGTCAGTGCATTGAGAATAGGAATTGGAAGGTTAGGTAACAGCTGTACAAGACATTGGTTAGGCTACTTTTGGAATATCGTGTGCAATTCTGGCCTTCCTGCTCTGGAAAGGATGTTGTAAAGCTTGAAAGGGATCAGAAAGGATTTACAAGAATGTTGCCAGGGTTAGACAGTTTGAGCTATAGGGACGGGCTGAATAGACTGGGGCTATTTTCCCTGGAATGTCGGAGGCTGAGGGGGTGATCTTACAAAGGCTTATGAAATCATGACAGGCATGGATAGGGTGAAAATACAAAGTATTTAGATTGGGAGTGGGGCAGTCTAAAACTAGAGGGCATAGGTTTAAGGTGAAAGGGGCAAGAGTTAAAAGATTTTAAAAGATTTAAAGGCAATTTTTTTCGTGAAGAGGGTGGTGTGAATATGGAATGAGCTGCCAGAAGAAGTGTTGGAAACTGGTACAATTACACCACTTCAAAGACATCTGGATGGGTACATGAATAGGAAGGGTTTAGAGTGATATGGGCCAAATGCTGGCAAATGGGACTAGATTCATTTAGGATATCTGATCAGCATGGATGAGGTGGACTGAAGGGCCTGTTTCCATGCTGTCTCGCTCTATGACTCTAAGTGCATGCAAGCTGGTGCACAAATGTTTCTAGCGAAGACCGTTTCTTTTATTGTTCTGGTGACATTGAACATTACCAAGTTGGTTGAAAAAGCTACCATTATAGAAACTGAAACAGACTAGCCATGTCAATGCTCTGGTTATGTGACCTGACTAGAGGCTGGGAATTTTGCAATGAGTAATTCACGTCCTGATTCCTCAAAGTCTGTCCACCAGTTATGAGGCACAAGTCAGGTGAGAAATGAAATACTCTCCAATTGACTAAATCAGCTCAGGAAGCACTTGAGAAGCCGAACACCATCTGACATGAGGCATCCTGCTTCATTGTGCATCGGTGGTTGATAGAGTAACAATGAAAGCATTGCGTACCATCTACAATATGGCCTGCAGCAGCTCGTCATGCCTCCTCCAACAGCACATTCTAGAACACCATGACCTCTACCACTTGGAAAATCAAGGGCAACAGATAATGGAACACCATACCCTGTAAATTCCCCACAAAGCCACACACCAATTTGCAACTTCCTTCACTGTTGCTGGTGAAGATGCTGGAACCTTTATGGCACTGTAGATGTCCTACACCACAGACTTCCATAGTTCAAGAAGGTAGTTCATCAGTGCCTTACCAAGAAGGCAGGGACGGCAAATGAATGCTGGCATATCCAATATTTCCCACATCCCAGGAACACATTTTAAAAATGGCAGGTTTGGTCTATTGTATGATTTGGAACTGGTTTTACTGTGATCTATTCATTTTCTTGTACCTCTGACTTTTTAAAGAGTTCTGTATGACTCTATTGATGTCAAAAAGCTTGCTGTCAAGGAATTCATTACTTAAAATCAGTATCACCACAACCAGTTCATCCCAGTGTTGTGCAGTGCAAAATGGGATCTCTGGCCACAACATACATTTGGCATAGGAGAATCTCATACATCTGACTCTTTACAGTTCAAGATGGGCACATTTAGAAATCCAATGGTTCATGGCTGACACGCCCAGTACCTGGGCAGCATGGACCATTAAACTGAGGCCCTGTCAGGCTCTTCGGGTGGAGGCCTACGGCTACTGATCAGAAGAAGAACAGGAAGTTCTCTTCAGGGGGCTAACATTCATCTGTCAGCCAACTCTTAGAAACAAAAATCATTTGGTTATGATGCAATGGCTGTTTGTGGAACTTGCTGCTTTCCCTACAAGGTTCCAATTTGCAAGTAACTCAGGAAGTTGCAAAGTGTTTCACAGTAATGGAGTTGTGAAATGCAGTGTGTAAATGTATGACTTTATTTTTGTCAAGTTGCCACCAAGTAACTGCTTTAATTAGCTGAGATGTCGAGATGCTAAAGGATGTTGGTGTCCTCCTGTTTTTGGAAGAATGCTGTTTCTTGTGAACAGCTGTCTCCATTATGTGCAACATTTACTCGATCAAAACCCTTCCTTGACTTTGTAATGTCACCGCTGAATACCCATGTTAACATTTTTTTGCTCTCCGGATCACTTCCATTTCGTTTTGGCTGCAATGATGACATTGGCAGGGAAAAAGATTGGCTCATTTCTGCACTGTTCCAATTTCACCACAGACAAAGGCATTCTGTATTAACACATTGAACAAAAATGTAATTCATATGATAAGAACATTCAACCATAGATCTTTTTACCTTAGTCACCCTGGCGGCCATGTTGTTTATACATAGGGCCTTTTGGTGAGTGGAAACATCTGCAACCCATATATTGTACACAAGGAATTCTTTTTGCAATTAAAATACTCCAAATAGTCACTAGTACTTTGGTGTTGGAGTTGTTAAGCATTACTCGGTGATAAAATACACGTTTAACACGAAGAACCATGGTAAGTACCACAAATCAGCAAAGAAGGGAGTTGGGTGAGCAGGTGGAAAAGAAAACCTTCACTTTAACCAAATCCATATACGGATAATCCCTATTGAAGGATATGTACGGTTAGAAATCGTTAGAAGGGACTAAAGACTTTGGATTTAATCTGAAGTCTATATTTTCATTGAGTTTGAAATTGTCCTCTTTACCCCACCCCCAGATGAAAATGGAACGACCCATATCGATCGTTGAACGCTCACCTTCTCCACCACGCGCCAAGTTCCACCCACTCGCGTTTTGGAGGGACAGCCTGTGGTTGGTCAAATCGCCCCGTCGGACGACATAATAGCACAGTCTCTATGGAGACGCCCGTGCGCTCGCTCCCGGGCATTTTGAATGCCACCTTCCTCGCGCGCTTCTTAACGGATTTTTCCGGGGCCACCATCTAATGGCGGCCATGATGATTGGTGGAAGTCAAGAGACCTACTGGATCTCACTTTCCAGGGAGCACAGCAGTGGCCATGCACTTTGTTGCGCTCACCTTCCTACTTGCCCACTTGGCCACACCGGGGAGGGCACCAGGTGTGGCTGGAGGTGCTGTCTTGACGGCAGTGCCCAGTGATGGGAGTGCCTCAAACCGCCTCGCCTCGCCGTCCACCCAGCTTACAAACGCCCAGACTGATACGCGGCTCAGCAACCAGTCTGCCACCAAGTCTATTGCTCTACCTGCCACTCAGCCCGGCATCCGATCCACTGCCCAGCCCGTCACCTGGTCTACTGCTCAGTCTGCTGCTCAGTCCAGCACCGAGCCTGCTGCCCAGCATGCCGCCAAGCCTGGCACCCAGCCTGCTGCCCAGCATGCCGCCAAGCCTGGCACCCAACGTGCGACCCAGCACACCGCCAAGCCTGGCACCCAGCATGCCACCAAGCCTGGCACCCAGCCTACTGCCCAGCATGCTGCCAAGCCTGGCACCCAACGTGCGACCCAGCACACCGCCAAATCTGGCACCCAACGTGCGACCCAGCACACCGCCAAATCTGGCACCCAACGTGCGACCCAGCACACCGCCAAGCCTGGCACCCAACGTGTGGCCCAGCACACTGCCAAGTCTGGCACCCAGCCTGCTGGTCAGTATGCCACTCAGTCTGGCACTCAGCCTGCTGTCCAGTTTACCACCCAGCCTGTCGCCAAGTCTGGCACCCAGCGTGCTGCCCAGCAGGCCACTAAGTTTCACACCCAAACTGCTGCCCACCATACCACCCAGTCGGCTGTCCAGCCTGCCACCCAGTCTGGCACCCAGCCTGTGGCCCAGCATACCACCCAGTACACCGTCAAGGCTGGCACCCAGCCTGTTATCCAGTTCATCACCCAGTTTGGCACACAAACTGCCATCCGCTACATTATCAACTCCACTGACAAGCCTACCACTCTGCCTATCACCCAGTCTACTGCCCAGCACACCACCCAGTCACCCATCCAGTCGAACACACAATTTTCCAACCAAACAGCCAAAACTACCACACCATCTGCTGGCCCAAATGTGACGCAGACCTCGGCTACCTCTTCTCCTATTGTCCTGATGGGCTCCTCTCAAATCTCCATAAGTGACTCCAGCCACTCTGGGCCTACTGCAGCTGTCCCAGTCACCATTGGTGAGGGAGCAGAGATCATTGTCGCCAACTTGGACAGCAAAGTAGAAGAGAACGCCATCCCCATCATCCTAAAAGCTGGGGATGAGATCATCGTTGCTAGTTTGGACAACACTGGGAACAACAGCAGTCCTCCTGATAACATCAGCAGCCAGACGGAAATCATCATCTCCAATGCCGAGGGCTCAGAAAATGCAACGTCTGCTTCCATTGTCCTCAGCAGTGGGGACGAGATTGTGGTCGCCAGTTCTAATGGTGCTTGGACTGAAACGGCTACTTCCATCTTGCTTAGCAACGAAACTGAAATCAAAATTGCCAGCGTAAAAGATAGCGAACACCCGATTGTTTTAGACAGTAGTTTGGAAGTAATAACTGAACATGATTCAGAAATGGCAGAGACAGAGGCCAAGCAGGCACACACATCTGTCATTGCAGAGACTTCGGCTCCCATTATTCTTACCGGAAACAACACCACTGTGGTGGTCCCAGGCGAAAGTTCCACAGTACAAGAGGCCACGATTTCGCCCCACATGGCCATGACTATCGTTGTCTCACTAGACACCTCTTCTTACACATGGGCCCAGTGGAGTGACTGGTACTGCAACTGCCTCAATAGCAGCATGTCACGAATCCGGGGCATTATGGACAAACAGACAGGTACCATCCTCCACGCCAAGGACTACCAGCCAAGTTATTTCCAAAGAGAGCCTTGTGACTATAAGGTCTGCCAGTGCAGCCGGGAGGACAAGCAGTGCAACGCCACTAATGTCACCTGTTTAGAGTCCAACCCATATGACTGTGTACTCAATGACATCGCCTATCAGGGTGTTTTGGACTCCAAGCATTACTGGAATAAGTTGCAAAAGGGAGTCCGGGCCCTTTATCACAAAATTAAAACGTTCTTGAGGAAAAATGCAAATGAGGAGACTTAGTCAATGAGGTAAGAAATTTACCAGGTCCTGTTGGAGGGAGGAAGGCTGTTGCAGTCAGCACATCCTGCTTTGAGGTGGAGTTCAGTTTTGTACGAGAGCCAGTTTGGTCATACACTTTAGCGGATTGTCGCCCTTGGTCATTAATTCATTCACAGGGATGTGGGTACTGCTGTTAATTCAACAACCCTCCCCCCTCAACAATTGCCCCTTGAGACATTGGCATTGAGCCACTTTCTTGAATCCAACCAAATATCTTGCTCGGCCGTTTTTTTCTCAAGTCAACAAACTGTTACACCACAGCCTGTTTGGTCTGGTGTGTTTATGCTAGCTTTCTCTCCATTGGAGCAACAACCCAGGCCCACTCTCTTGTCTTTTCGCCATCACCATGCAAATTTTTCTTTCCACATAATGATCCAATTCTCTTTTGAAAGCTGTGATTGCCTCTGCCTCCACCACACTTGTAGATAGTGAATTCCAGAGCTTAACCACTCGTCGTCTGAAAATATTTCCCCACAGTGCTTTTGCTTCTTAACCACTCACTGCCTGAAAATATTTTCCCACAATGCTGCTCATTTTGTTAATCACCTTAAACCTGTATCTCTCTTGTTTTCAAGCCTTCCAACAATGGGTACAGTTTCTCCCTCTCTGTCTAGATCACTCATCATTTTGAGCACCACATTTGAACCTCTTCACTGCTTTCTCTTCTTCAAGCAGAAGTGCAGCTTCTCGAATCTGTCCTTGTTACTGGAGTCCCTTTTACCTGGAGCCATTCTTGTAAATATCTTCTGCGCCTTCTTTAAAGCCTTCACCTCCTTCCTAAAGTGCAGTGCTAGATATAATACTGCAATAGAAGTTAAACCAGTGCTTTATACATGATTAGGACTTATTGCTTTTGTACTCTATATCCCTATTGCTAAGGCTTGTGCATTTATTGACTGTACTTTTCAGCTGTCCTGCTACTTTTAATGATTTCTACACAATACTCTAGGTCCTTCTACTCATGAAGCCCTTTTACAGTGGTATCCTTTATTTTGTATTGCCTCTGTTTGCTCTTCTTAGCAAAACGAATCATCTCTTACTTCTCTGTATTAAATTGCATCTGCCACCCGTTCATCCCTCCCACCAACCTGTCTCTTTTTGTAGTTATTGTTTGTCTGCTTACAGTTCACACAACTTCTATAAATACTTGAGAGGGCAGCAAAGAATTAACCGCATTGTTGGGTCTGGAAACAGAGGTGGGTTTGATCAGGTAAAGATGGTAGATTTCCTTCCCTAAATGATACTACTGAACCAGAGGGGACTTTTTAAACAGTAATTTGATATTGCCATGACCAATGCCTGTATTTTACTCCAAATTTATTAAATTAATTGAATTTAAAATTGGCAATATTTGAATTCGCATCTCTGAAATCTCTGTACTGTTAGCAAACATGACCACTGTGTGACCATAATAAAAAGAAATGGTCTTAGATATTCTTGGCCTTTTCTTCCTTGGCTTGCCTTGCATGCAATCATTTGTACAGGAAAAATGATTACCTGGCCATTACAGTGCAGATGTAACTGGTGCTCTGTGATCTCATCTTTTGGGATAGGCTTGTTTTAAACGCACTCCATTGGTTAAGTGTCATTTGGTGTAAAAGTTGGCCTTTTACTTGAAATCATTTTTCTTTGAAACATTGCTAGGAGAAAACCCTTGTTTTGTTGAAGAGTACATGATGGTGAATTGCTGCTTTTCAGAAAAATATTGGAGGTTGATTCCACTGGTTTGTCTCCTGTCATTCGTCTTTTGAAACTACTGTCCACCGATTATTTCTCCAGCATATCATGTATAACCATCACATTCTACATATCAACTCTTAACTTCAGGCAGTTTAAATATTATATGATGTTATAGATGATACAAATATTTCTGCAAGGGGCCCTGCAATTTCCTCTCCAACATCCCACAAAGGATGTTGCTGAGAATGGAGGATTTGAGTTATGGGGAGGGGTAGGATAGGTCGGGACTTTGTTCACTGAAGTGTAGGAGTTTGAGGTCTTAGAGGTCTATAAAATCGAGAGGCACAGATAAAGTGAATGGCAAAGGTCTTTTCCACAGCATGAAGGATTTCAAGACTCTGGGCCACATTTTTAAAGAGGAGAGGAGAAAGATTTTAGAAAAGCCATGGGGAACTTTTTTCTTACATAGTGTGGTTCATGTGTGGAATGAACTTCCAGAAGGATGCTGGTATGGTTACAACATTTAAGTGACATCCTGATTAATATTTAAACAAGAAATTATGGTAGGACATGGGCCAAATGTAGGCAGGTGGGACTAGTTTATTTTGGGATTATGAATGGCGTGGACTGGTTGGACCAAAGGGTCTGTTTCCATGCTGTATGACTCTGGCTAGATGGCTTCCTACTGCATTGTAATCTTCCTGTGAGTTTTGTTTACGTGAGGACTCTTCTTCTAAGTCCAGGTGATAAAATAAACTGAGGAAAGGTATAAGATATTTTACAGAAATGGGGGGAGGTGAATAGCAGGTCACCTTGCTCAAGGGTTCAAGAATGTCCTTTCCTTGATTTAGGTTAGCCCCCACAATTTTAGAAATTAAACTCCAAAATTCATCGAGAGAGAGAGAGAGAGAGAGAGAGAGCGCAAGAACAATAGCAGGCAATACTTGGGTGATCATGAGCCGAGCAAATATGGGATGGTTTACAGATAGTAAGGACTAAAGATGCTGGAAGCCAGAGTCAATAGATGTAATGCTGGAAAAGCACAGCAGGTCAGACAGCATTCGAGGAGCAGGAAAGTCAACATTTCAGGCTGAAAACCTTCATCAGGACTGGGGAGGGGGAAGAGAAGCCCAGATGTAAATAAAGGGAGGAGGGTGTATCGGGGGGGGGGGGGGGTGTGGTAAGTGGGATATTGACAGGTAGATACAGGTAGGGGTTTATTGTGATTGGACAGTGGAAAGGGTGGAGTGGATAGGTGAGTAGGAAGATGGACAGGTTAGGTTATGGCAGGGAGGGGAGAGCCGGACATGGGATAAGGCTAGGTTTGGAGATATTTTGAAGCTGATGAAATCTTCAGAATGTGATTGAAGAGCTTCAGGGCAGAGGAGGCAACCGAGGGAGAAGGAAAACTTCTTCAAGGTGGGCATCCTTAGAAGAGACTGTGTTTTGATTTCCAGTGACTTGGAGACAGTAAGGACTGCAGATGGTGGAAGCCAGAGTCAATAGATGTGAAGCTGGAAAAGTTAACATTGACTTTTCTGCTCCTCAGATGTTGTCTGACTTGCTGTGCTTTCCCAGCTCACATCTATTGAATATAGGATGGCTGCAAAGACGGTGTAGGTTACAGCAGAATAGTTGGGATGCGATACAAGAGTTTGGAGGGTTGGTGTGGACCCCATGGGCCAAAAGGCCTACTTCCACACTGTTGGGATTCTATGACCAGTGGCTCTGGAGAAGAGTGCAACTCTTCTCAATAATGTCTGAAAGAGAGAGGTACCAGTGTAAGCATTTGCTACTCACATTGCAGTCTACTGTAATCTGGGAAAACCCAATGCAGAATGGCTGTGTATATTTTCCATTCAGAAATCATTCATATTTTTATCCAGATAAGTGGATGACTGCACCGTAAATCAGGAATGGAAGGACTTGTAAAATCACTGAAGCCAACCCACCGATCATGGTTGAGGTCACCAAAATCAGGGATCAAATGAAATCATCACACTAAGTGAGATGGTCACAGGAAAGACTTCCAGCAGAACCTCTCTCCAGTGACTCATTTAAGTTATTTCAGTAACCACTTGGTGAAACATTTTACCTGATTTCACTTCTTATTGCTAATTTCAGCATTTTAAATTTATTTTCCAGTCTGTACTTCTAACTACAATGACTCAGTGACTGTATTAACTTCAGTGCTAACTGAAAATTTCTGTTTGGATGATCTTCAAGTCTGCTGCTTTCCCAAAGGATAAGCTGCAGAATTGTTTAAAGGAATGATTTTTTAAAAAGGTATAGGATTTAATCTGGGCAACATTACACAGATCTCCAGCCGTGCTATCATTCTTTCCGTGTGTAATTCTCATTAGCTTTATTAAGTAACTGTCTGCAAGGTTGGATTGGCAGAGGAAGCAGTTCATTAAACAGTTTGACACCAACACAGCCAGGTGGGGCTGAATGGTCTTTTTTTGTACATTTTTCGTACTTTAATAAGTCACTTTTGCAACATTTCCCTGATCCTGGTAACATTTTTATAAAGCTCTTTAACACAAGAGAGAGTCAGATTGCAGAGATGTCATTGTTATAGTTGCTTGGTTACGAAGGGGCTAATGAGCTATGACTGCACAGAGAAAATGGAAGATGTTTCAAAACTACATGCAAATAAGGACAGTTTCTTGTGACAAAGAACCTACTGGGGAGAAATGCACCAGAGGAAAATGGTGAGGCTGACCAGACAAAAGATAATAGGCAGTGATGTTCTCCATTATCTTGCAATTCACTAAACACTTGCTTTTTGAATCGTACAGTGGAAAAATAGCACCTGGGTGAGTTTCCTCCAACGAGCTGGGAGAAAACAAGGTGTACATTCAAACAGTAATCCCTCTATTCCTCCAATGGTACAAAGTGAATCACAAATTCTAATGCAGAGAAGGCACACAAGAATCATGCCCTCTTGATTTAATGGTTCTGGTTAATCTGATGCTGTGGAAACTGTGTGTCTGTTCTGTCTGACAGGAACACCAAATGAATCACAGCTTGATTTTCCTTTATCTTGATTTTCTCAACAGGATCAGTAGGCCGCTAACCTCATCAACAGCTGGAGAATTCGCTGGGCTACCATAATTATCCTGCAGATTTTTAACTCCTGTGTATCACAGAGAGATTCTTTGCACTATATGAATTAAATAGGATATCAATTAACTTTGCATTTGTGACCTTTTTTTGTCAACATTTTGAAAATCAAACATGTAGGAAATGGAAGTGGTGCATTACTTGTAAGACTGTAACAGTTTAAGGTGGCAGCTTACCACCATCTTCTCAAGGGCAAATAAGGATAAGCAATAAATGCTGGCCAGCTATCAATGCCAATATCCCATGAATGAATATGTTAAAAGAAAACTTTTTTTTAAAAAGGCATCAGTCTCCAGCAGCACACATTGCCTGTTTCTCTCATTATCATTACTCAGACAAGCGGATCACTGCACAGTTAAATCAGGAACAGGAACAACTTGTTGAGCCACTGAAGCCAACCCATGCATCATGGTCGAAGTCACCAAAACCAACGATCAAATAAAATCAGCGCTGTGACTGGTTATGGATTTGCATAATAAGTTTACCAAAAAATAAGTAATTCCCAAAATGCTTTGAGAAGTCTCTGCCTAAAAATTTGTTTGATACAAATGACTTTAAAACCAGCTCAGTGTTCATGCTGTTGCTGTATTGGAAATGGTCCTGGGGCAAGTGAGATGAGGAGGAAGACAGGCATGTGTGGGATTTCTCACAAAATGAATTCTTACTGTCAGTCATGTCATTAGGAAGGTGGCAACACATTAAAGAAAGGAACCAAATTAAAACGCATCAAAACACATTTCTCCAGCCCCTTACCATGTTTGTACATCAAACTATTTTCAAGTGCATATACAAATACAATAGTTATTTTGCACTGTGCAAAAATCCCATGACTAAATAAAGATTTCTTCATCTCTTTGCTGTTGTTTGATGTACTACATCAGGATGGAATATTGGCCCAGAATTACCTACTCTTCCTCAAAACAGTGCGATTTGGGCAGCACAGTGATTAGCACTGCTGCTTCTCAGCATTTGGTTTACCATCCTCAGGTGGCTGTCTGTGTGGGTTTCTTCAAAGTGCTCCGGTATCCTCCCACAGCCAAAAATGTGCAACTTAGGCGGATCGGCTATGCTATATTGCCCTATAGTATCCGAGGATGTGAAGGTTAGGTGGTTTAGCCATGGATACGTAGGGTTACAGGGGTAGAGTAGGGGTTCGGGTCTGGGTGAGATGCTCTTCAGAGGGTCAGCGTGGAGCCGAATGACCTGCTTCCACACGGTGGGGATTCTACAATTCTTTGACATCCTTCAGAGAGGGATTTCCGTAAAAGCCCAACTGGTTCACCCATGTCCTTTATGGAACAAAATCTGCCATGATTATCTGGTCTGGCCTACAAGTGACTCCAAACCAAAACAATACGGTTAATTACCCATTGTCCTAACAATGATGGCATTTAAAAGGACTGGCAACAAATGCAGCCTTGTTAATGTCCACATGCCACTAAAGAATAAAGATGTAATTCTGGAGCTGCTATGTAGTAATTCCCTTCTCAGTACCCAGTAAGCTGACCTCTGTAGTGAAGCAGCAAGGATACAAGAACGGAACTCAGCACTTACCCAAACTACTTAGAGGACTCAAAATAAAATGAATCAGCCATTGCTGACCCCCCTAGCTCCTTACCAAGTTATTCAAACGATGTCTTAACTTCAGAGGAAGGCAAGTTTCAGCTGAGCCACAATTTCCTCCCACTGTCGTCAAATTGAGTGCATGGTGTGAAACTACATACTTGACATTCAGAGCAAGACAGCTGTAATATCTTGAAGTCACCCCACATAATCTCATTCAATAGACTGTAAAGAGCTAGTGTTTGCCAATAATGTAGAGTAGAGTGCACCAAGACTAAGTTTGTGCTGGTGGAATAAAAGAGACACGCTCAGGGAAGTAGTTCCATCAAAAAGCTCATTCATTACAACAGACAAAGAGAACATGAAGCTTTATAGCTTAAAACAGGAAAAAAAAATGATACTGCAAACGTGTACAGCACAGGTCACTTACAGCTTCGAGCAAATGTAAATCAACTTGCGCTTAAAGTGTCCAAACACGTGCTTTAAAGTTTCCTATACGCTCAAGTTCAAGATCAGCTAATCAATTTGTTGCATCATGAATCATTAACTAACTACTTACCAAAGCATAATATCAATACAATTCTTAAAAGGCAGCAAATGACTAAAAACACTCTTTGTCTTAGACAATAACATACAAAGTTCTTTCCCTCTGCCAGACCAGCCTAAAAACCATAAGAAATCTTTGAAATTAACCCAAATGTCACCAAACGAATATATATATATATATATATATATCTCTAAAAATGTTACCGCTTACGATGATTTGGCCAGGGAATGCAAACACTACACAGTTAAAGGAATAGCCCAGCTATCCATCAGTGGACATTCTGAGAAGACAAAGGAATTGTTGTGCTTCACTGCAAGAAAGACAGTCCAGCTGTCATCAATACGCATGCATTCAAATACTTGCTCTTGTTGGTCAAGTGCTGAAATTAGAAGTGCCTCCGATGCAACACCCCTTCCCATCATTTAGATGCAGCGCAGACTGTTTAGTGGCTGAAACTTTCACCCTTTTTGCCCAATTGTTTGACAAGAAGGCAGCTTACACTGGCAACTGCTGTGGCATCCCTATGCTCATAGTTGATCTGTACGTGTCCAGTTTACCCCAAAGAAGTTACTCCTGTCCTCAACGTGACTTGTGAGGAATATATAATTGAAACAACATGGTCCCAATGATCCAACGACTGCTGCCAAGTTCGCGTTCTGCCGGAGGACAGCCGGGCAAAAGATCACATTGAACTCATGGTCAAACACAAGGTGCACATGGGAAAGGTGTCCACTTTAGTGAGGCACTGAAGGCCATACAGCTAATGGAAATATAGCCCGAATGACCAAGAGCTTCAAGCGATTTTGGGATTGGCGGGTAAATGTATATTTATAGTGCATGGAAGGAGAAAAAAGTCAAACGCACATTTTAGGTGAACTGGCATTTAAATCTGTGGTTGCCCCCCTAGAATGAGAAGGCTTCAAAAGGTCAAAGTTATTTGCCACTTTAATCAAAGTACTACAAATGCTGGAGATCAGAAATAAAAAGTAGAAAGAGCTAGAGAAACAGAACAGTTTTCCGTAGAAGAGTCATACTGGACTCAGAATGTTAACACTCCACCCCCTCTCTCTCTCCGTCTGTCTCTCCACAGATGCTGCCAGACCGGCAGAGTTTCCTCAAGCATTTTCAGTTTTCATTATAGTTTGCATTTTGTTGAGTAGCACAAACACCATAAGGCAATTCTACTTCCACCATTGGCAAAAAGGATTCTGGACTTGTAGCACAGTTTGGTGTCAAATTTGCTAGACGCTGGGGTTGTGTTCATGCAATTCTGAACATCTTTTACAATTCTCATCCATTGCTGAAGGCAAAAGAAAGGATTTCCAGGCAGCTGAGGGTAGGACAGTTTGACATAATAAATTCCACTCACTGTGCTTTCACATGTACGCTTTGAATTCCCACATTTGCATGTGAATATCCTAGAATAATTTTTTTAAAAACAGCTGCAAGCTGGGATGATGGGTTTGTCTGGATAGGAGAAATGAAATGGTTTGAATGACCTCCCTCGGTCAGAACGTAACCTGGGATTTTGAGAAGTTTGGCCTCAATTTCCTCACGTGGTAAAAAATGAGTTCTCAAAATGAATCATGCTGGCGGTCCGGAACACGGAGATGTACATACAAACACACACACACACACACACACACAGGATCATCAGAACGCCTGTGTCACTCTTCCAAGTTAAAAAATTAAGTTCTGAATCATTTCCCACAGATGGGATGTTAAGATACTCAGCTTTTCAAAAAAGGATCAACGCTTCAGCAAGAAAAATCAGTGTTACAGAAAAATCTTACTGCTTTATTACCAGGTTTCACTGCCCCATGCTGGAAGCTAGAAGCATTCTCACCTAAAAGAAGTTGAAATTTGGGGTAGTTGTAGCAACAGACTGCAGAGAATCTTACAAAGTGGCTCAAAAGATGGCATTGGAAAATGCACGCATCAAGCTGGTACAGGAGATCTTTGTCTGAAGAGCATACTTTTAATGTGCAGTTGGCCTGTTCAGCCTCACAAACACAAAATTGTTCGGTGACAGATAGGGTTGGAAAAACTAAGGAGGCAGCACATGGGGAGAACATGCTCCATTACAGACCTGCCAGTTTGAATGGCTCATTTCTGTACTGTACTCAGTCAATGCCATCACTCTCCCCGCTTCCAGTCTTCGCAACCCTCCCATTTGAGCCCACAGAGCATCTCAACCACCCGCACCACAGAGCAAAAACGCAGACCTCAAAAAGAAAAACAAAAGCAAGCATTTCAAAGATTTATTCAAGATCAAGATATTCGCTGAAAAATATTACTTCTTAAAAAACACCAGCTACCCACCCTCCCAGCTAAAATAATATTTCCCATCTCTGGAGCAGCAGGTTCCAATGGAAGTATTGAAGGGTGGACTACATCCACAGATTGGAGGCCCCACACCCCCACCAATATCTTTCTTGACAATAAGACTCAGTTGAACACTGCAGCATAGAATGCTGTTGAGGGCTGTGGGGAAATTAACACAATTATGTGGAATTTTCCAGTGACTTTGGGCTAGGTTGATATACCAACTAGGTAAGCTATGGGCTGTGGCTTGCAGGGGCTTGGGAAGGGGAACTGGCCATGTGATAAAGAAAGTCTTAATTCTCTTGATTTTACCACGATGGTTTGGAGGAAATGTCACCCTACAATAATCTCATATGCGGGCACTCCTTGTCAGTGAGGAAATTTGTCCTCACACAACTCAAGAGGTCATGACAGTGCTTTCAACGATGGCAGTAGTCAGGCAGCAACTTCAAAACTCGGTCCCTCACTTCAGCTTCTCGGAGAGCAATCAGAAGACGGCTGCTTTGTGTCCTGCCTGATCCAGTGTGCGTTACAGTTGGGCCTTTAGGTTTAACCATATTGAGCCTAACTTTTGGGCTGGGGATAGCCTAGACTGTGTGGATCTGTCTTCCCCATGGCAGTGCAGTTTACCCTCTTGAGTGGCAAGGGAGGCTATCCTCAATTAATGCTCCATGATATAGAACAAACCAAATCTTTGGGACATCTGGTCAACAGTGCTATATACAGAAAAATGGTGTTGCATCACCTCTCTCCAAAATCTGCGCTGCCATGTCAGCTTTCAAGTCGTGATGCGGGTCAAGCAGAGAAAAAGAAAATGTTCTCTCAGATAACCAAAATTCCAGAGGAAAAAAAAGTATAGAAAGGAAATAATTTAGCTCCATTAGAAACTTACTACCAGTCCTACAGTCGAGATCAGCTCGCTTGTGGAGATGTCACCTCCCAACTTTGTGTCATGGGGACTTGCACTTCTACAGACAGGCAGAAGTTTCATTTTTCAAACCAGGGTTACAAATCTGACTGTCAGCAAGGGAAGATTATTCCTACAAGTTGAACTCCGGCATCTCTCCAGTTACCACCAACCTCAAGTCCCTGCTCCCATCTCACCACATTTCTTGTTCAAATTGATATGTTAGATGGAGTTTTTCCACTCAAAGCCAAAAGATTAAGATGAAAAACTTGTCCCCTGCACTCTACACAAACACCTTCCCCCCAAACCCCCCAACCAAGCACACGTACATGCACGCACAGACTGACAGACAGAGAGCAATAACTTGCACTGCAAACCAAGGGGACGTGACCTGCAGATTGAGCTGAACTGAACAAAACAGCAGATTTTAAAAAGACACTTCAGCGGAGATTTCAGAGTGACAGGCAGCCTTTGTTCTTCCACCTCAGGAATATTAGCAGAGAACCTGTGTTCTTTTAGGAGGAACGCACATAAGGAACTGTCCACACAGAGCTCTTGAGCTGGACAGAAGATGTAAAAAGGAGGAATCAGAGGACACCCACATGTGTGAGAGTATATATAAGTTAGTCCAAACCATGCGAAGTGGCTTTTTTTGTAAAGAGCAGACCCATTTTTTTTGGTAATCAAGGGAGTTCAAGTGTGGTTTTGTTGCCTGCCATCACCTAAAAAAAAACACACAAAGACATCAGTGAGAAACTCTTAATGAAGAAAAAAAAAGTTAGGCCAATAGTTTTGATGCAATTTGTCAAACACAGTCAGCTCTAGAGCCACACAGATTCACACAGCGCAGAAATGGACCCTTTGGTGTACCCAGTCCATGCCGAACATAATCCCAAACTAAACTAATTCCGCCTGCCTGCTCCTTACCCATTTCCCAGTAAACCTTTCCAATTCACGTACTTATCCAAAATGTCTTTTAAATGCTGTAACTGTGCCCACATCCAACACTTCCTCCGGAAGCTCATTCCACACCCGAACAACCTGCTGTATAAATAATTTGCCCATGTCCTTTTTTTTTTTAAGGTGAGGAGAGAGATTTAAAAATGTGTCCCCATCCTAGAGAAAAGACAACAACCATTAACTCTATATCTACCCCTCATTATTTTATAAACTTGTAAGGTCACGTCTCAACCTCCTACCCTCCAGTGAAAAAGTTCCAGCCTTTCTTTACAAGGCAAACCTTCCATACCCTGCATCATCTTGATAACTCTCCTCTGAACTCTCTCCAGCTTAATAATATCCTCCCAAAACAAGGCAGCCAGAACTGCGCACAGTACTCCAGAAGAGGCCTCACCAATATCCTGTACAACCTTAAGAATTAGTGAAAGGCCTTCAATTTGAAGAGATTTCACTACCAGTTAGGTCTAATGAACTCATGGAGGATCTCAGATTCAAACTGCCTCAAAACTCAAATGATTCACAACTGCAGAAGGCTGTGGAGACCAGGTCACTGAGCATATTCAAGAGTTTGATACATTTTTACATATTAAAAAGTGGTCAAGTGGTATGGAGAGAAAGCAGGAATATGGTTTTGAGATAAGAGGATTAGCCGTTATCATTCTGAATGACAGAGCAGGCCTAAAAGGGCTGAATGGCCTATACCCATTCCTAGTTTCTATTCTTAAAACGTTTGGCAGCCGAATGAAATGTTGCCACTCCCCCAACTCCTCCGTCATAACCCCCATTTCCTGCTAAGGTTCTGCAATCACCACCAACCTCTCCCAAAATACCCTCTGCAACAGCCCTGCCCCACATTTCCCACTGAAGCTCTTCCAATAATTATTCCAAGGTTCCCACCAAACGCTGGCCTTCATCATTCTCGATTCCACACTGTATTTAAGAGGCAGATAGATGGGTTCGTGATTAGTAAGGGAATCGAAGGTTACGGGGAGAAGAGGAGAGTGGGGATCACCCACAATTGAGAAAAATCTTAATTAGTCGAACGAACTAATTCAGCACCTGCATCTTATCTTTTTTTTTTAAGATTAGATTCCCTACAGTGTGGAAACAGGCCCTTTAGCCCAACAAGTCCACACCGCCCCTTGAAGCATCCCACCCAGACCCATCCCCCTATAACCCACACACCCCTAAACACTACGGGCAATTTAGCGTGGCCAATCCACCTAGCCTGCACATCTTTGGACTGTGGGAGGAAACTGGAACACCTGGAGGACACAGGGAGGATGTGCAAACTCCACACAGACTGTCGCCCGAGGCTGGAATCGAACCCGGGTCCCTGGCGGTGAGGCTGCAGTGCTAACCACTGAGCCACTGTACCCTGTTCTGACTTGATCAGTTCTGCACCCCAAAATCATACAAACCTCAGAGTGTGGAAATAGGCCATTTGGCCCAACAAGTCCACACCAATCCTCTGAACAGCATCCCACCCAGACCCAATCCCTAACCTATACCTGCAATCCTGCATTTCCCATGGCTAACGCATCCAACCTACACACCCCTGGATACTATGGGACAATTCAGCATGGTCAATCCACCAAACTTGCACGTTTGGACTGGGGGTGGAAACTGGAGCACCTGGCGGAAACCGGAGCACCTGGCGGAAACCCACACAGACACAGGGAGAATATGCAAACTCCCCATAGTCACTCAAGGTTGGAATCAAGCCTGGGTCCCTGGCACTGAGAGGCAGCAGTGCTAACCACTGAGCCACCGTTCCAATGAGGGGAAATTCCTTCTACTGCCTCCAAATAAGTTTTCATTTGTTTATACTCGGAACTTATAATTCCACTCTCCGCGTCCATCACATTATGGGTGGCACAGTGGCTAGCACTGCTGCCTCACAGCACTTGGGGGCGGGGGGAGTGTTGGCCATGAGAAATGCAGGGATATGGGTCTGGCTTGGATGCTTTTTGGAGGGTCTGTATGGACTCAATGGGCCAAATGGCCTGCTTCCACACTGCAGGGATTTTATTCAAACCTGGCTATTTTTTAAAAATAGTTCCAAAGCTGTAACGTGTCTCTGGTTAAATAGGAACAGGAATTAAGTGCAGGAATAGGCATTTGATTCCTTAAGACTGCTCCACCATTCAATAAGATCATTATTTCACATTCCCATCAATTCCTGACATGCCTTGCTTACAAAGGATCAACCTCTGTCTTAAAAATATTCAAAAATTCTGCTTCCACCGCCTTTTGAAGAAGGAATTCTAAAGACTTGTGACTGTCTGACAGGAATAAAGATTCTCATCTGTTTGAAATTATTTTGAAACTAGTGATCCCTAGTTCTAGATTCTTTCACAACAGTAAACAGCTTCTCCACATCTAAGCTCTCAAGACCGTATATGGAATCGTGCAGCACAAAACAGACCCTTCGGTCCAACCAGTCCATGCCAAACATAATCCCAGACTAAACTAGTCCCACTGCCTCGGCTCAGCCTATATCCCTCCAAACCTTTCCTATTTGTGTACTTATCTAAATGTCTTTTAAACATTGTAACTGTACACACATCCACCACTTCGTCCAGAAGTTCACTTCACACACGAACCACTCTAAAAACTTTTGACCCTCATGTCTTTTTCAAAATCTCTCCCCTCTCACCTTAAAAAATGTACCCCCAATGTCTTGAACTCCCCATCCTGGGCACAAGACCTTTGTCATTCACCTTATCTATACCCTTCATGATTTTATAAAGCTCTTATAACATCACCTCTAATTCTCCAGTGTAAAATGTCCCAGCCTATCCAGGCTATTTTTATATCTCAAACCCTCTATCCCCAGCGACATCCTGGTAAATCTTTTCTGAACTCTCCATACTCTTCAGTAGTCCTGACGATGCCTGACCCAACATCCCACACAACCTCAACATGATGCCCAACTCCTATACTGAAAGCTCTGGGCAATGAAGGCAAGCATGCTAAATGCCTTCTTAACCCCCCTGTTACCTGTGACGCAAATTTCAAGGAACTATGTATTCGAACCCCCAGGTGTCTCTGTTCCACAACCTAACCCAGTTCCCTACCATGAACTGTACAATTCCGGTCCTCGTTTGTTTTACCAAAACGCAATGCTTCAGATTTATCCAAATTAAACTGCATCTGCCACTCCTCAAACCATTTGCCCGATTGGCCGAGGTCTCTTTGTAATCTTAGATAAACTTCATGTCAACTTTTGGCACCAAAATTGGTGCTATTCTCAAACTTATTAACCATGCCTCCCAAATTCTCATTCAAATTATTTATATAAAATGACAAACAATAGTGGACCTACACTGACTGCTGCAGAACGTGACTGGTCACAGGCCTCCAGGCCGAGAAACAACCGTCCACCACCACCTTCTGTCTCCTGCCTTCAAGCAAATTTTGTATCCAATTGGCAAGCTCACCCTGAATCCCACGTGATGTAACTTTTCCTACAGTTCTCAGAAGACTATCTGCCCATTAATCCAGTATTTGTCTAGTTAATTTTCTATTTGAAGGACTTACTTGCTGAAAGAGGTGCTCACTGTGAAGAAAACTGGCTGTTTGCTACATTCTGTCTTGAATCCGTAGTAGAATTGGCAACTAAACCACTTTTGGATTTCATCCGCTCTTGTACCGACCCTGGCTGTTGAGGGGGGAAAAGAAGGAAACTTTACCAACACCAATAAAATTAGAGCTTTTAGTTTTGTTAATTCATTCATTCATGGCATGTGGGCATCGCAGGCAAGGCCAACGTTCGCTGCCCAGTGCTAACCACTTTTTGAGATATGGGTGACGTACAGAAATAGTTGTCCTGGAAAGAGCGAGCCATTCAGGTCAAGGGGCAACCTGGAATGATAAACAAACAGTGGCACACATCTCATGACCAACAACATCACCATGAACTATAAATGCAAAACAGTCTCATCGCTGCAGTTACTGTACTGAACTGGAAGAGCGTTAGTGAACAAAGAGATCTTGGGGTACAGGTTTATATTTCCTTGACAGTGGAGTCGCAGATAGATAGGACAGTGAAAAAGATGTCTGGTACGCTTGCCTTGATCGGTCAGTGCACTGAATACAGGCGTTGGGAGGGCATGCTGTGGCTGTACAGGACATGGGTTAGGCAACTTTTGGAATACTGTGCACAGTTCCGGTCTCCCTGCTAGATGAAGCATATTGTGAAACTTGAGAGGGTACAGAAAATTTACTAGGGTTGGATGGTTTGAGCTATAGAGAGAGGGGCTGGGGCTATTTTCCCTAAAACATTAGAGGTTGAAGAATAGAAATTTATAAAATCATGAGAGGCATGGGTAGGGTAAATAGACAGGTTTTTCCCCTGGATAGGGGAGTCCAAAACTAGACAGCATCAGTGAGAAGGGGGAAGGTTTAAAAGGGAACTAAGGAGCAACTTTTTCACGCAGAAGGTGGTGTGTCTATGGAATGAGCTGCCAGAGAAAGTGGAGGAGGCTGGTACAATTACAACATTTAAAAAGGCATCTGGATGGGTACATGAATAGGAAGGGTTTACAGGGATAATGGGCCAAATGCCAGCAAATAGGACTAGAGATTTATTTAGCATATCTGGTTGGCATGGACGAGTTGGACCATAAGGTCTGTTTCTGTGCTGTATTGCTCTATGACTAACTGGGATCATTGCTCCTTCTCAGCTGTGTGGTCATGAGGCAAGAGAGTGAAAGAATAGGGAAGGGCACTTGCAATTTGTGACAATCTTCTCTTTCAGAGGGCTGTGGGATTCTCTCTCCCCTTCCCGGTCAACAGGGGAGATGGAATTTTAAAAATGGGCAAGTTAGACAGAGCTTAGATTGACAAGGAAGCTGAGTGTTATTTGGTGGTGGCTGATTGAGGCTGGAATCTACTGCACCATGATTTTATCAGATGGCTATGCAGGACTGAGGGGCTGAGTGGCCTGCTGTCGCTCCCAGTTTGTCTCCTTTAAGTGTGCCGTGGTCGGGTTAAAAACATTAGAAAGAAAACACACCGTAACAAACAGGCAACAAAAGAATAACAGGGGGTGTTGACTGGCGGTTTTTCTCTTTTTGTGAAATTAATTCCATAGAAAGAGTCTTTTCTTTGAGCAGCTGCAGAATCATTATTAGCAACAGCGACAACCCCCAACCCCACAAACACAACCGCCCTCTTATTTCGGTTCTGGCAGAAGAGACACATCTAGAATACATAATGCTTCAGTTTCCAGCATCTCTGCAGTGGATTCATTCGATTGATGGCATGGGACCCAGCAGCTGGTGCAAACGACAGTATCTGACAGTCATCCCCAAACACACACACTCTCAGGAGGTGGCAGGAGGGCAAGTCAGGATGATAGAAACAGAGACAGGAGGAACTGAGAGAGAGAGACAGGCAGACGGGTTACAGAAACAGAACTAGTCAGGGTACAGAGGGGGAAATGGGAGCGAGAGAGACAGGGGTTGGAGATAGAGAGAAACAGGCAGAATTAGTTAGGAGTGAAGGTAGAGAGAGCGAGACAGAGACGCTGGCGCGCGCGCACACACACACACACACACTAGAGCAACAGAGACAGAGCTCCAGTCCAAAGCAACGTCACATACACAGACAATATACAGTAATACGGATCTAAAGTCTTAAAAGCAGTTGTACCCTGATAATTGCCCACAATTAATGTGCGATAAACTATCAGCTGAGCCCCATCTCCTTCCTATCCAGTTAGCCCTCATGACAGGGAAATGGGATCAGAGATAATGGGAACGGCAGATGCTGGAGAATCCAAGATAACAAAGTGTGAAGCTGGATGAACACAGCAGGCCAAGCAGCATCTCAGGAGCATAAAAGCTGACGTTTCGGGCCTAGACCCTTCATCAGAGGTCTGATAAAGGGTCTAGGCCTGAAACATCAGCTTTTGTGCTACCGAGATGCTACTTGGCCTGCTGTGTTCATCCAGCTTCACACTTTGTTATCAGGGAAATGGGAGATGGTTTTTAATGTCTCCTTGACCCGACAGAACCAAGGCCAATTACAGGGCACCCCTGATGGAAGGCCCAGGGCAAGCTGCCTGCCAGTTCACACACGCTGAACAGATGATGTTTCAACTACTCACTGGTGAGCATGAAGCTTAACAATTCATGGTTAGCTTGAGCTGTTTGGATCAATCCCACAGCAGAAGCTGCCTCATGACATACAGCTCAGAAGGAACAATGCTCCCAGTTAGAGTCGTAGAGATGTACAGCCAGGAAACAGACCCTTCAAAGGCCTCCAGGGATGTGCTGAACAGCAACAAGGCCAGCAAAACTCTTTGCAAAGTGTCACGAGGGAGAAAATGGGTCGGCCAAGTTGCACACAGCAAGCTTACTGCTAGCACCAATAAATGACCAGTCATCCTACGCTGGTGACATTCATCAGAAAGAACTGCTGACAGCAGGAGTGGGATCTTCCAAGGCCAGCCAAAAAGGAAAGTGGAATTTGAATTAAACAGAATACTACCTAATGGAGATAACAAGGTGTAGAGTTGGATGAACACAGCAGGCCAAGCAGCATCAGAGGAGCAGGAAAGCTGACATTTCGGGCCAAGGGTCTAGGCCCGAAACATCAGGTTTCCTGCTCCTAGTATACTGCTTGGCCTGCTGTGGTCATCCAACTCTACACCCTGTTATCTCAGATTCTCCAGCATCTGCAGTTCCTTCTGTCCCTGCTACCGAATGGAGTTTTCCCAACACTGAGGGGGCAGCAGCTGATGAAATAGCAAGCCATCAGTGATCAAGATTGCGTGGAAATCCACGTCCAGGGGCACAGTCTCGGAATAAAGAACAGGCCGCTTAGGACTGAGCTGAGCCAGGGTGTCTTCATTTCGTCGGGAGGTGGTGGATTTTAATCATTCTCCACTTGAGTCAGCAGTGGCAGCTCATGTATGTTCAATATTAACAGCAATAACTTCCTAAAAACGTCAGGGCCTACTGGAATACTGCAGCAAACTGGCAGAGGCCAGGATGGATGGGCCAAACAACCTCTTGTGACTTCTATTCCCAACAGTCTAACTTACAGAGACGCTGCACGTTTTTATGATATTGGGAGTGGATTTTTAGATTCAGCAACATTTTGAAATGGCTATAAAAAGGGCAAAATTTAAGACACCTGCTTCTATTCTTCGTCACTGCACATTTCACATCAGGTTGACTGGGGTAAGGACAGGGAGGATAAACATTCTCACAACAATCACTCTACATGCCCGACAGGCCTCCCTAACTCACCTCCCTCTCCCAGTCACCCCATCCCCGCCCCCACACCCACCCCCCCCCCCATTCTCCCCGGCAGCCCCCACACCCACCCACACCCCCTCCAGCACCACCCCTCACCAACTTCCCCCACGCCCGCCCACCCACCCACCCCCCTCCCCCTGTTAGCCCCCTCCTCACCCTCAGCCCCCACCCCGCTCCCCATCAGCCCCCTCACCCCATCAGCCCCCTCCCTACCTCCCTATCCCCGTCACCTCCTCCGGCCCCCTACACTCCCTCCCTATCCCTGTCACCTCCTCTGGCCCCTATGCCCCCTCCCTATCTCTGTCATCTCGGTTTGACCTTTGACTTGAATTCTGTGTCAGCTACTACCTCTCTCACTCACATCTAGGAGGAGCAGTGCTCAGAAAGCTTGTGTATTCAAATAGTCCCGTTGGACTATAACCTGGTGTCGTGTGATTTCTTAACATTATTAACTAAAGCTCTGCAGGGGGTGGGGAGTCTTACCATCAGTACTAATTTGTTGACCTTGCTCTAAAGTGCCACTTGAAGTCACGACTCTAAGGCAAAAGGGGTGTAGTGAGCGAGAGAGACTTATTTCTGTTCTCCAGCCCCACAGTTAAATTCACATGATAAGCCTCCAAATCCTTTTTAATGGCACTGATAACTCTCAGCTGACACAAGAGTGTCCTGGGAGTGTCAATTCAAATGAAGGGCATTTGACTCTGAACTCTCAGCAGGATGATTAATGCAGCCACTCCCAGCTATTTACTTATCAAGTTACAATGCACCAGAAGCCAGCCCTGACCAGAGCGGGGCTAGAATACTTCATTCGATAGAATGGCACCATCCTGTGACATAATACACGAGACCTGGTGTCACACGACTGAAACAGGACCAAGAGACAGCTCTCTGTGAAAAACATATAAAAGGGGGTTATTGTCATCCTGACCATGTGATGTGCAGTCACAGCTTCCCCTCCCCCTCCGGGAATGTCAGGAATCTCCCAACAGCTCGTAAACAAGTCTGGCATTAAGGACAATGTGGGGAGACTTGTACACAATAGGATTTCCTACTGCTGCAACAATTAAAAGTGGCTGCCTTAACCTTCAGAAACGCAGGCCTTTTCTTTAAGGATCCATCCAATTGGGTTTCTTTTTCCACAAATCAGAATTTTCTTCACTGTAAAGAACCTCAACTCTGTTCAGCGTCCACAAAACTCTCTCTCTCTCTCTCTCTCTCGATTCCGAATATACCTGAAGGGGAAAAAGGGGTGAGGATATGGGCTGAGCAAGCTCAAGGGAAGGAGGGGGCAGCACAAAAAGTGTGTGGAGAGGGGAAAATATCTTCACCCAGAGTGTGGGGATCCCGTGGAATTCTCTACCACAGAAAGCACTCGGGGCTGAAAAATCAAAATGTTCTCAAAAAGGAGTTGGATACAGTTCTGAACAAATCAATAGGGGAGAAAGCAGGGAACTCAGTTGGAATGGTCAACCATGACAGTACTGAAGACCGAAGCTGGCTCGAAAGGCCGAATGGCCTACATCTTCCCCAATTTTCTATTTTTTATGCGAAAGGGAGGCAGGGGGAGTGAAGTCAATGGAGGAAGAGTGGAAAATACAAAAAGGTGCTGAACAAATTCAGTAGGTCTGGCAGCATCATTAACACCATTAACAGAGTCCATTCCAAATCTCCTGCAGAGATTTCGAGCTGGCCCTTCGACATTTATCTGGAGCGGCAGTTTTCAAGCACATTAAGTTCAGAAAACCCAAGCCAATTGGTCTGCTCATGGCTGAGCCTGGCCAACAAGATCTTAAAGCTTCACCACTCCAGTTATCAGAGTGCAGGAGGTACCTCTCCCACAGTTGAAGAGCCAAGCAACTGCAATGCAAGCCCTCCACTTTCCTCTTTTGAAGGAGAATGAGCAGCTTTCTTTTTCTCGCCACTGATACCAGCTTGGGCACCTGCAACTCCAAACCGAGCTTACGTGACCCTTCCATCCGGTGGTCCTGAGGAAAGTGCAGGATCCGGTCAGCGCTCCATTCCCCCACGCTCCTCCCCACCACCTTGTCCAAAGTGTAGCCACTGAATCGCTGCTTGTGGGAACTTGTTGCACACACGTTTGTAACCAGGTTTTCCCAAACTACCGCAGTGGCCACACAGCACTCGAGACAGGCCAAGCAGCACCCACTGGCTATTCGACTCGGTGTGCTGCAACACTCCTCGCTGACGGAAGGTACAGGAGGAGGTGGGGGGGACAATGCCCACAATCCCTTCAAAGCCTGTCCTACCATTTCTTCAATTAGATCAGAGCCGATCTGCATTCTTGACTCCATCCAGCCGGCCATCCTGCTTTTCTTTCTAAAATAAAATTGTTCTGGGGATGTGTGCAGCTTTACCCTCTGGCACACCCCTAATTGCCCAGAGGGCAGTTAAGTGTCAACCACATTCCTGTGGGTCCGGAGTCATATACAGGCCAAACTAGGTCAGTGAACCAGGTAGATTGTTCCTGCCTCTTCGTTCCAGATCATTTTATCGAATTCAAATTCCACCAACTGCCATGGGAGGTGATGGCCTAGTGGTATTATCGCTGGACTGTTAATACTGAGACCTGGACAACGTTCTGGGGACCCAGGTTCGAATCCCACCACAGCAGATGGTGGCATTTGAAATCAATAACATACCTGGAATTAAGAGTCTAATGACGCCAGAAACACTCATCTGGTTCACTAATGTCCTTTATGGAAGGAAACTGCCATCCTTACCTGGTCTGGCCTACACTTGACTCCAGACCACAGCAATGTGCTGGACTCTGATCTGCCCTCATGGGATGGACAATAAAAGCTGCCAGCCAGCAACGTCTTCATCCGGTTAACAAATTTTAAAAATAACTTCAAACCCAGGTCCCCAGAACATTACCTGGCTGTGCAGATTAACAGTCTAATGATAATACTACCAGGCCAGCAGCCCCTTCCCAGTTTTGACATTTCAAACAGAGCCCTCCATTTTCAGCACCAGTGAGCAAGCGTTTCCTATGCCACTACGAACAGCCCTGGGTGGAATTTTAAAGATTTGAAACCCCACTCCCTCTAAAGTGCCAAGACTCTTTTCGAAAGGAAATAGCCTCTATCTACCCCATTGAATAGTTTAATCCTCTTAAACCTCTCAATTAGGCCACCCCGTAACCTTCAGCACTTAAGGGATACATCCACACGACTAGTTGGCAAGGATTTCAAAAACTCCAGGCTTGACATTCCCGGAGAGAAATGATCGGAAGTGAAAAGGGGCTGATTTAGTGACCAGCAAGCAGGTTAGAACCAGGGGAGCGCCACACTGTCAGAGGGTCAACACAGAGAGTGGGCACTTGGGGGGGGGGGGGGGGGGGGGGGGGGGGTTGCGAGCGAGCACTGTCGGAAATGTACACATTTATCTGCAGCTCCCATCCATCCTGTCAGTGGATTTCCCAGACATTACTGCTGCCAAACACCAAAACCCAGAAGTTCTCAGAAAAACAGATGACATGGGTCCCCCTCCCAGTGCCAACTGTGGGAGCATGCAGGGCACCGACTGGCTGCTGCATTTTGTACATCACAACAGTGAGAACACCTCAAGAGGAACTCTCTAGCTGCGTGGCACAAGTCAGTCAACGCAAGGTCTTCTATCTACAGTCACTTAATCTTACAGTGTCTGCAGCACGCGACATTCAACCGTGAATCCATATCATATCCTCAGGCAGAATCCACAATTACTCCCTTCCCCGATTCCATCCCAGAAGGATTTACACAGTCTCCAAGGCCAGACTCAGGCATACGAGAAGGAAGTGCCCGAAAGCACACTCGATGACTCACCATGGAGAAGCCTTGGCTCGACATGTCTCCTGACCCGACGTGCGTCAAGTGCACAAAGTTCATGGGCTCGCCAATCATACTCCTGTCGATACGTTTCCGTTTTTTTCTGCGGAATCAAAGTATTAGGTTACCACGGCAAGACCAGCTCACAGCTTCCTCCTTGCCCATTTCCTACCTCTCCACGGAACCATCAGGCAAATGCAGAACAGTGTTCCCCCTACACCCTCTCCCTACCTCTGTCACCTTCTCCTCCACTGCTCACGGCCTTAAGGGCAGCTCAAAATGGGCAATTTACTGAGTGAGACCGCAAAGACCACACCCTGGCATAGAATAAAAGAAGCAACAAAGGACAGAGGATCATCATATCAGAAAAGTACTGTGGGTGCTGGAAATATGAAACAAACAGGAAGTTCTGGAGAAACTCAGCAGATCTGGCAGCATCTGTGGAGGCAGAGTAAAGATTAAAGAACATGCAAAAATCTTCACACCTAACATTTCCAACAACCACTTAAAGAAACTAAATCGTAACTGAAAGTAGGAATGAGAGGCAGCCAGATTATACACAGTAAGATCCCAGATTTGGGTGACACCCAGACCAGCTCTTTCCAAAACGGCGTTGGATGAGGAGCAGGTTCAGAACTCACTGCAGGAATTATGTTCCATCGTAGAAAATCTGGCGGCTAAGGATGCAACCAGAGCCAATCTTGTCACACTTGTAAGACTGTTTATTTGCAAAGCGTCACCCTACCATCACAGTTTCACCTTGCATCGTCTATTTGTAATGGGTGCGGGAGAGTTTCCACTTAATCTCCACTGCCCACAGCTGATCAAATACACAAGCACTCAATGCAGAATCTCTCCGATACTCCCAGTGCCAATACTGATTGGGACCTGCACTGTTCACGAGGAAGCTCTCCTTGGATAACACCCGCTTTCAGAAATGGACGCGATGGACCCCACAGTTACTGTTACAGCAGAAGAGAAAAGCGCGGGGTTCTTTCGGGGGGGGGGGGGGGGGGGGGAATGATGCTGAAACATATGACAGAGTCATACAGGACAGAAACAGACCCCTCAGTCCTACCAGTCTATAATCCCAAACTAAACTAGTTCCACTGCCTGCTCCTAGCCCATATCTCTGCAAACCTTTTCTGTTCATAGACATACCCAAATGTCTTCTAAACATTGTGACTGTACCCGCATCCACTACTTCCTCAGGAAGTTCATTCTATATGCAAATCACCTTCTGTGTGTAAAAAAAAAACTGTCCCTCATGTCTTTCTTTTTAAAATCTCTTAAGGATTGTACTCTGCCAGTAACTCCAGACCAGATGATTTAACTGAGGAGGTGGGAAAACACATTTGGAATAGAATTCATGATTTGGAAGAATGGGCATGGATTTGTTCAGGGAACATTGTGTCCAACTCGTTCGGAGATGATCGAGAGGGTTGATGAAGGTAATACTGTGGATGTGGTCTATTGGGACTTGTAGGAGGTGTTTCATAACACAGTCTGGTGAAGAAGGTTATAGCTTGTGGAATAAAATGGACAGTACAAACATGAACAGGCTAACACCTTTCTCACTGGAGTGGTGAAGGTTGAGAGATCACCTTATAGGAAAAAGAGATTTTAAAAAGATACAAGAGGCAAATGTTTTATACAGAAGGTGGTTTGAACTTCTTGAGGAAGTGGTGGATGGGCGTACAGTTACAACATTCAAAAGGCATTTGGATAAGTACATAAATTGGACTGGTAGGATTGAAGTGGGTCTGTTTCCATGCTGAATGACTTTATGGACAAAAAAAACTGGCTGAGGAATAGGAAACACAGAAATAATTATTGGGTATTTTTCAGGCTGAAGGTTTGTAGCGGAGTTTCCCCAGGAGTTATATGAAAGACTTGAATCTTGCTCAGCAGGGGACAAAGTTTTCAGAAGATGAAACTTGAGGAGAATCGTTAAACTATGAGGAGGACAATGTAGAACTTGAAGTGGTACAAAGAACATAGACAGCATAAAAGATACGTGCTATTCTAAAAGGGTGTGAAGAAGGTTAGAGAACTGGGTGTATATGTAGAGAGATAAGGTGTAGAGCTGGATGAACACAGCAGACCAAGCAGCATCAGAGTAGCAGGAAAGTTGACGTTTCAGGCCTAGACCCTTCTTCAGAAATGGGGGAGGGGCAGGGGGTTCTAAAATAAATAGGGGGAGAGAGGGAGGCAGATCGAAGATGGATAGAGGAGAAAAAAGGTAGAGCGGAGACAGACAAAATCAAAGAGGCGGGGATGGAGCCAGTAAAGATGAGTGTAGGTGGGGAGGTAGAGAGGAGATAGGTCAGTCCAAGGAGGACGGACAGGTCAAGGGGGCGGGATGAGGTTAGTAGGTCGGAGATGGGGGTGGGACCTGAGGCGGGAGGAAGGGATAGGTGAGAGGAGAACAGGTTAGGGAGGCGGGGTGAGTTGGGCTGGTTTTGGGATGCAGTGGCGGGGGGGGGGGGTAGATTTTGAAGCTTGCCAAGTCAACATTGATACCATTGGGCTGCAGGGTTCCCAGGCGGAATATGAGTTGCTGTTCCTGCAGCCTTCGGGTGGCATCGTTGTGGCACTGCAGGAGGCCCAGGATCGACATGTTGTCTGTGGAGTGGGAGGGGGAGTTGAAATTGTTTGAGACTGGGAGGTGCAGTTGTTCAGTGTGAACCAAGTGTAGGTGTTCTGCAAAGTGGTCCCCAAGCCTCCGCTTGGTTTCCCTGATGTAGAGGAGGCCACAATGGGAACAGCGGATGCAATATACCACATTAGTAGATGTGCAGGTGAACTGCTGCTTGATGTGGAAAGTCTTCTTGGGGCCTGGGAATGGGGGTGAAGAGGGGGGTGTAGCACTTCCTGTGGTTGCAAGGAAAAGTGCCGGGTGTGGTGGGGCTGGAGGGGAGTGTGGAGCGGACAAGGGAATCCCGGAGAGAGTGGTCCCTCCGGAAAGCAGATAAGGATGGGGAGGGAAAAATGTCTTTGGTGGTGGGGTCGGATTGCAGAAGTGTCGGAGGATGATGCGTTGGATCTGGAGGTTGGTGAGGTGGAACATGAGGACAAGGAGGATTCTGTTTTGGTTGTTAATGCGGGGAGGGGGTGTGAAGGATGAGTTGCGGGAAATGCGGGAGACACAGTCAAGGGCACTCTCAAGCATAGAGAAGGGGGAAGTTGCAGTCCTTGAAAAATGAGGACATCTGAGGTGTATGGGAGTGGAATGCCTCATCCTGGGAGCAGATGCGGCCGAGGTGAAAGAATTGGGAATGGGGGCATGGCATTTTTGCAGCAAAGTGGGTGGGAGGTGGTATATTCTAGGTAGCTGTGGGAGTCAGTGGGCTTGAAATGGATATCGGTTTCCAGGTGGTTGCCAGAGATGGAGACAGAGAGGACCAGGAAGGAGAGAGAGGTATTGGAGATGGTCCAGGTGAACGTAAGGTTGGGGTGAAGATGTTGGCGAAGTGGATGAAGTGTTTGAGCTCCTCATAGGAGCACAAGGCAGCGCCGATGTAACAGAGGAAGAGGTGGGGTTTAGGGCCAGTGTAGGTACAGAAGAGGGATTGTTTCACGTAACCTAGGAAGAGGCAGGAAGTTACTGAAACAAACAGGACGGGTAGAGGCACACAACAGTACTTTTGGTTTCAGAAGCAGTCAAGTATCATAGAATCTCTACAGTATGGCAACAGGCCATTCAGCCCATTGAGTCCACAGCGACCCTCCAAACAGCATCACACCCTGACCTATCTCCCTACTCTATCCCTGTAACCCCGAATTTCCCCAAGACCAATCCACCCTAACCGGCTTGTCTTTGGACTATGGGAGGAAACTGGAGCACCCATGCATACACGGGGAGAATGTGCAAACTCCACTCAGACACAGTTACTCGAGGCTGGTATCAAGCCTGGATCCCTGCTGCTAACCACTGAGTCACTGTGTCACCCAGTGGGAGGTAGAAAGTTCTAGAAGACACTGGCAGTACATCTGGAGTGTACAGATTCAGGCACCACAGTTCAGGAAAGATGTGAATGTATTGGAAAGAGTGCGGAAGAGGTTTAAGAGGAGATCTGATAGATGTTTTCCATATCACGTGGGGGTCTGCCTAGACAACACATAGAAGGATTCTGTTTCTGTGTTGTATGTGAGGGCGTCGCTGGCTGGGCCAGCATTTATTGTCCATTCCTAATGGCCCAGGGGGCAGTTAGTAGTCAATCACATTGCTGTGGGTCTGGAGTCACACATTAGCCAGATCAGATATGAATGGCCGATTCCTTCCCTAAAGGGCATTAGTGAACCAGATGGGTTTTTCTTACAATGGGTTTATGGTCATCATTAGACTTGTCATTCCAGACTCCTAACTGAATTCAAATTCTACTGTGGCGGATTCAAACCCGGGTTACTGGTTCGCTGTGAGAATACCATTAGGCCATCAGCTTCTCCAAGGAGACGCACTGCCTGGAACTGCAGTAGGGACAGGTTCAACTGTGGCATCCGAGCAGGCACTGGGTGATTATTTAAATAGAGACTGAGTTATGGGATACCAACTGAAGCCCAGCAGCCTCCTACGCCACGTTAAATCTGCGGCGTAAACATTCAGAACAGAAACAGCATGTAAATTCTGACCCCTCTTACACTCCCTCCCCAGTATCGATGCCTTAGTTAAGGTTAAGCAGTCTCTGTTTTCCCCATCCACCCCACAGACAAAAAAAAACCCTCAACTGGTGAAGGATATAACTGGATCAGACTTTTACAGATTTTTATTTACAGAGAGCCAGGCCCTTGGCCTACTAACCAGCGATGTGGCAGTTCAACTACATAAGGCAGCACAACAAGCCTTTCTGCTTTAAGAGGGGTATGGAGATGGAGCTGGAAGGTGGGACCAGCCAGATAGCTCTTTTGGGAGCTGGTACAGACACGGTGGGTCAAATGGCTTCTTTCTGTACTGTAAGATTCTGATTTGCACTGCCCTGGGCCTCCTCCCTCCGTTCATACACGCACACAGCAGTCTTTCATTTTCTCTTCCCCATCCAACATCCACCCCCATTCCCATGCCCTTCCATCCACCAGATTTGGGCAACACTTGGACTGGGGCAACAATTATGGCCCACCCCTAACTGTTCAGATTGGGGTGGCTAAGAGTCAACCCCGTTGCTGTGGGGCGCCTGGAGCCACATGTAGGTCCAGACTGGGTAAGGACGGCCGATCTCCTTCCCCAGTTAGTGACCCCTGACGGGCATTTCCGTACAGTTGGCAGTTGCCATCACAGCAATGAGCTTTCAACCGTTTTTCAAAACAGCAGGGGAGGCTCAACAGTATGGTCACTGGGATGAGTAACCTAAAGACCCCAGGGAACGTTCTGAGGAAGGGTCAGTCAACCCAAAATGTTAACTCTTGGTTTCTCTCCAATGACGCTGCCAGACCTCCCGAGCCTTTCTAGCAATTTCTGTCATTGCTCTGGAGACCTCGGTTCGAATCCTACATCGTGGCAAGTATTGGAATGTGAAGTATTTAAAAACAAAATCTGGCATTATTGTCAGTTGTCTGGGGTTTAAACGAAGAACACACAGGGTTCACTAATGTTTTAGGGCAAGTAACTGCCATCCTTACCTGGTCTGGCCCACATGTGACTCCAGCAACATGCTTCACA